>NC_068991.1:36191298-36191656 GCF_001194135.2 Octopus bimaculoides | reverse complement strand
CACACACACACACACACACACACACACACATATATATATATACGACGGTCTTTCAATTTCCGTCTACCAAATTTACTCACAAGGCTTTGGTCGGCCCGAGGCTATAGTAGAAGATACTTGCCCAAGGTGTCACGCAGTGGGATTGAACCCGGAACCATGTGGTTGGTAAGCAAGATACTTACCACGCACACACATTCACACACACACACATCAGGTTATATGTTTATTTTTCTGTGTGTATACAGTTCACACTATTATTTGCATATATGTGTGAACATATGATTCCAAACACATGTTAGTTAATAACCAAGTCTCTCTCTCTCTCTCTCGCTCTCTCTCTCTCTCTCTCTCTCTCTCT
>NC_068991.1:36191015-36191288 GCF_001194135.2 Octopus bimaculoides | reverse complement strand
TCTCTCTCTCTCTCTCTCTCTCTCTCTCTCTCTCTCTCTCTTACTCTTCTCTTTCTCCGTCTCTCGAACACACACACCCAGGTTTATGCAAGTTTAGAAACAAGTTCACATGCGTAAAAATTATAGTGTCTTGTGTAAGCACGCAAGCATATATGCACACATTTATATACACATAAATACAAACACACACATAAAGAGGGAGAGAGAGAGCGAGAGGAAAAGAAAATACATACACACACACACACACACACACACACACACGCACACACACAC
>NC_068991.1:36190545-36191005 GCF_001194135.2 Octopus bimaculoides | reverse complement strand
TATATAATGTACACTAACAGAAACGCACACTTTGATGTATACAAAATAAATAAACTTACATGAAAAAAAGGGAAAATTTAAAAAACTACAATATCCAGATAAATATGTATACGCAAGCACATGTCCGGACGCATAAGAACCATATCTGTCACCATGGCAACGGCACTAGCCTCATCGATATGACATCGGACAAACGAATTATATGATGCTCTTCAAATATACTGAATTTCGGACTGATTCTATCAAAGCATTGATAAAAGTTGAAGAGATACATAATGCATAGAACAACACACAAACTCGAGACAGAGATTCATTTTGACAGTGTCAAAGATGTATGTATTCATATATACATATACCTATACATACATACATGTAGACATAGATGTATATAATCAAACAAAAACATATTTGTTAGATATGCATATGTCCATATATATATATATATATATATATATATATA
>NC_068991.1:36188993-36190305 GCF_001194135.2 Octopus bimaculoides | reverse complement strand
TATATATATATATACGTGAATAAATGTATATGCCCATGGTGTATACATGTATCCATAAATGTGTGTGTGTGTGTGTGTGTGTGTGGAATGTGTGTGGTTGTCGATGTGAATGTAAAGGTGATTTTAGTAGTTGACATCGGAAATTTGGTAAATGCATACATGGACTATATATCAAGTATTCGTATTTGTGTTGTGTCTCGTTTAAATTGTGTAATAAGCATATTCTTTGTTTCATGGGTTGATTTCATTATATACTTGTGTGCGCGCGCATGCGCATGTATGCATGTATGTTTTTATATATGTATATATCTACATATAATGATTTAGTTTTCCTTATGTCGGAAATAAAAGCATTGTCAATAAAAGAAATACAGCGGTATTTTTATATAATCAATGATAATAATATTTTTATATAATCTGTATTTTTATATAACCGATGGTGCAAAAGGGTGGAACGAAATGTGAAAAGATACTTTGGGGGAAAATCATGCTATATGGGAGAAAAAGAGTTATTCCCCATCAATTGGTATTAGCCGTGAGAGAAGTGTGTAAGCTGTGTGTATATCGTTCTTTAGTGTAAAAAACGGATATGACTAAATGGCAAAAACGATTTACGCTCATGGAGGTAGCATTCAAAAATTTCGCTTTTAAGCTCGGTAAACCACCTGGATCGTGTGAACTGTTTAGAAGGATTCTCTTCTTCGCCAAGCAGAGTCTGCATCTCTTACATTAAGATAATGAAAAGTAGATGTATACTCTACCTGACGGACAAGAGAATCATTCTTAAAAAATTCACACTATCCAGGCGCTTTCCTGGATTCGAAAAGCGATATTGTGGAATTTTTGAAATTTCTGTAGCTGCTCTCATGAACACGAATTTGAAAATAACACATTCATTTCTCAGCAAAATAATTTTTCTCCAATACTACTTTTTTGCAATATTTCGTTACACCCTTATGACACCATCGAGCCAACATAGAATCTATGCCCCTCGAGTATAAAAGAGGCTACGTGCTTCCGGCCAGCATATTTGAAGAATCGTCAATATTGTCTCATGGCAATATTCGGCCCGAAACTGATTGTAACAATCCAATCAGTTCTGCGCTATAACCAGAAAAACGTTGTTTGACGACGTGTGTTTTTGGGATGGGTGTGTGTGTGTGTGTGTATGTATGTGTGGGGGTTGCGTGTGTGTATGTATGTATATGTGTGTGTGTGTGCGTGTGTGGTGTGCATACATGTATGTATACAGGTAGACAAATAGATATTTAGATATTGAGTTATATATATATATATATATATATATATATAT
>NC_068991.1:36186576-36188193 GCF_001194135.2 Octopus bimaculoides | reverse complement strand
TATATATATATTTATGTATATGTGTATGTGTGTATATATATATATATATATCAATTCTTAATCCACAACTATAATTTAATAATTTTTGACGACTAACGTCAGAATTATGAATATCTCACCATTTTTATTATTTTGCTTGAGCTAGCATTCATAGTTCTGGCAATAGTCTGTGTCACATTTTTATTTTCTGAAACTAAGTTTATTTTAATCTTTTTTTTTTTTAATATTTTTTTCCTTTTTCAATTTAGGATCATTTTAACATCACAAGGCTGTTGTGTTATTATAGGCCTCAGTCTTCGTTTGAGACACCACCACAATATCTTTTTGTCCTAGAACTTTCACGTGAAACATTCCTTCCCGTTTTTTAGACAGTTCTTCTTTGGTTACCTTGGACAACTTACAACCAAACAAGATACACAATAAGCAAACTAAACCCTCGAATCCGGCTCCACCAAGAGCTATCAGAATCAGAATATCCTTCTTTTCTTTTTGGAAAGTATGTCCATCCGTTGTATGACTGACCAGTCCAAGACGTAGCAATTGGATGCTGACAACAGCAGTCACCAAAGAAACCACGGAAATGGCAATGAAGCACATGATCTGAAATAAAACAAAACAAAAAAATTAGTAAATGAAAATAGATTACATGTTACAGCAGGTAAGAATGAAAATAATTATTACAAGTATATACTGTTAAATTCTATTTTTACAAATACTTTTTCATACATCTATGACGTATACATAAACCAAGTATTGATAGAATGGTCTAACTGTGTTTTAAGTGATTATCATAACTCTTAAGAAAATGCTATTTTCTTCAGATTTTGAAATCATAATCTTTAAATAGAACTTATTATTTTAAAGTCAATTTGAAGATATAAAGGGAACATATTTGGACGAGACTAGCCACCCTGCTTGAAATCTCATCCCCTTTCCAGTCCACCTGGATATCCGTACCGAATTAGACACCAAACACTTTAACCGGCGCGTCTGTCCAGCGATTTACGATGTTGTTCGAGGTATATACTTGTCTCCCCCGTTGCCAAGCTGAGAACTCACCGACTTACCCGGATTTATTTTTGTTCATGCCATCGATGAGGGTGCCGACTATGTCCACTTTTGTAGTGACTGACACAGTTACTGTAACGTCAGTTGCATGCTCCGACATAACCCCATTATAGCTTCCAAAGTAATGGGTCGGGAGCCAGCACATATAAAAGAGACGAGAAAGTTGACGCCCGACTGATCGAGCACGTGATATGAAACGGTTTCGAGAGGTGGCCATTCAAATTTGGTAATGTGTAAGTTCCAATTTGCATTGCTATCTAGCGTATGAAAACTGGTCTGAAACTGGCTTTTTGCGCTGCTGTCAAGTGGCGATGGTCAACCCTAAAGGAAGAATTTGACTGTTTTCCATCCCTTGTGCGATGTAATGCATGAAGCGGACGTCTTCACAGAGCCTCTTTCCCATCCTCACTGAGATGTAATGCATGAGATATTGGTGGTCGCAATGGATCTGTTGAAATTCGTACACATTTGCGCTTTTCCGACCAAGCCAACCATGACAAAGGCCAACCTCATTACTACTGACATTTTGGCCAAAATCTTAAACTCTGC
>NC_068991.1:36181601-36186450 GCF_001194135.2 Octopus bimaculoides | reverse complement strand
AGGTGTTTACTGATTAAATCGACTCTAGTGCTTGACTCCTTATTTTATCAAATGTGGAAAGATAAAAAGCAATATTGACAGTGGCAAGACTTGAATCCAGAACGTAGAAAGCCGGAACAATTACCATAAGGTGTTAAACAGTTCTGCCAGTTCGCCTGTTTCTAACATTGACACAAGATCAGAAATGTAAGAGGAGAAGTTAGACGTTAGTCGTTTAATTTATTTTTATCAACCCAGAAAGTATGAAAGTAAAATTCACCTCGGCAGGACTTGAACACAAAAAATTGAAGCACTAACGATTCTTCCACTCTACTGATTTCAATCATTTCTGATATAAACACAAAACAAGCAATTTGGTGGGAGGAGTCGAATATATAGACCCTAATAAATGACTGGTACTTTACTTTATTAACATAGGAGGGGCGAAAGCAAAGTCGACTTCGTTGGGAGTTGAACTCAGAACTTAAATGCACGCGACTATACTTCCCAAATAGTTTTCTCTATCATTGTAGAGCATCTAATTAAATAACTGGATCACGTGCATTCACCACATGACAATTTTATGGATGGTTTCTAATTTCTTCATTTACGATGGGGTGCTGAAAAGTTCTGGCTTTGGGTAAAAGAAAATATACAGGAAGATCATTCATTTATTGCAGTGATCCTTCAGTTTTTCTAAGCCCCGTAAGGTTTGGTCCTCTAACCTGGCCTTTCACCGTACCTTGAAAGCCAGGAACATTTCAGTACCCCCTCATATAGATAT
This sequence comes from Octopus bimaculoides, assembly GCF_001194135.2. Lineage (NCBI taxonomy): Eukaryota > Metazoa > Mollusca > Cephalopoda > Octopoda > Octopodidae > Octopus > Octopus bimaculoides. The sequence goes on along the minus strand of NC_068991.1, from coordinate 36,185,687 downwards.
ATTTCTAAAAATTACACATTTGGAAGTAAAAGGCCCAAGTTTCATGAAGCAAGACGTTATGTTATTGACTCTCTATTACTCGGTAGGTGCCTTTACAAAAAAAAAAAAAAATAAAAGAGAGAGAGAGAAATATTTTCAAATTTAAACAAATAAGAGGATGGAAATCTAGTTAAATTTTTTCCTATTTTAATGTTTCAACTAAATTTCATTACTTTTTATTTTAACATTTATTTTTATTTTTCTTGCTTTACCTCTTTTTTACAAATTGTAACAGAAAAGGGATAGAAAGAAAAGGCCAGCCTTTGTTTTCATTATATTGTATTAGTTGCAAGTTCGGTGCCGAAGATATATGGCACCGAAATGCATTCTTAGAATTAATTTTCTTGTAACAATAGGCATTACGAAAGAAAAACACTGAGATACATGCACAAATATACTCTCATACATACATACATACATACATGCACACGCACACATATATGTGTGTGTGTGTGGTAAGCATGTCTTGTGTGTTGGCTGGAAGAAAAATCCCAACAAGTCCTAGCAAAAAATAAATGAATAAATAAATAAAAAGAAAGAAAGAAAAGGAAAGGAAAAGGCTGAAATAAAAAGAAAGAAAGAAGAAATATATGTAGGAAAAGATCTAATTTTGACACGATCAATTGTGAAATCTATTCGTCTGATAAAAAAAAAATCATTAGAAAAGAGACAAACTGTAATGTATGTATATTGAAATAAATAAATACTGAAATAAATAAACAAACAAACAAGGATGGGAAGATATGGACATCACAGGAGAAATGAAGTAAAACGAAGAAATGAAAATGTGAAATTTTGTAAAATTTCTCATTAGAATAATGATTTTTAACATAGGCACAAAGCCTGATAATTTAAGAGCAGAATAAAGTAGGAAACAAGTACCATTTATGTACTGGTGTACGTAAATAGTACTTTGTTTCATTCACCCAAGAAGAACTTTATTACAAAGTCGCCTTCGAGTGGATGTGAACTCAGAAATTACAGTAGCAAACTGAATACGGTAAAACCTTCTGAACAACATTTATTTATTCTACCATCAAAACGAGTTACATGTTTAGATCATGAGAAATATGGTTTTGTGACGTTCATGTCTATTCCAAAAACCATCACTTGGTTGTGTGAAGTAAAATGACTTCAAATGAGAATCAAAACTTACAGAACCTGTTTAGTACGAGCTACGATTAGGCAAGTGGGCTCCCGTTCGATTCCCGGTACTGGAGTCACATTCTGTCCTTAGACAAGGCACTTCATGTTGCTTCAGTCCATTCAGCTGGCGAAAGCGAGTATTAAGACTGACACAGCACGTGGTCAATGACAATTTAGTACGGTAGAGCTAACAAGTCAGTGGTACAAAAACCTTCACGCATAAAGAGGAATGTATCCAGCAGCGGTTTGCCATATCCTGTGTTTACTTTTAACTCGAATTCTATAAGATCACTATTTTTAAAGGTAAGGGTAAACCCAACTAAATCACATACAATGTTTTCAGAATTAGTTCATGCCAATGTCCAAACTAATTATGGACCGAACAACCAATAGTAATTCGCATGTTGTCATCGTGTTGCTTCAGTACTACTAACTGATTACACTACTGGCGGAAGTCTAATTTAAAGTTCTATTGGAGATAACGAAGAACAGGATCGAACGGAGAACATGGTCGAACGGAGAACATGGTCGAACGGAGAACATGGTCGAACGGAGAACATGATTGATGATGCCGAGATTTGACAAACAGGCAGTTTACAGTATTTTCAAGAACTTTTAGAACAAAATATTTGACATTCCGTTGCATATGTTTAACTAAGCATCCTTATCAGATGATACAGGCCAGTTCAAGAAAAGTTTTATAGGCATGCACTTTTGCAGACAAACGTGCTTCACCATCTTCTGAAGAAGGTGATGCACGTTTTCTTTTATCGGTGGCAGAAAAGACTGCATAACCATTATTTTTTTTTTTCAAAAGAATAGGTCGGAGTTTTGCGCAAAAGTAACCGATACAATAGTCAATCCAAACATGAACAAGCAAGAAAAAACAACAACGCAAGGACGTGGAATAAGTACAGTGTTATTGGACGCTCAGGAAAGGGAAGAAAAGAAAGAGGATTTCACGTTTTGAGCGGAGCTCTTCATCAGAAATATAGAAAAAAAATTCAAAGACAGAGAAAGAAAATCGCCAACAAGCGGCCACATATTGAAGTACAATAGTGCTGTATGTTGGTGACCTTGACCATCTATTTTTATATGTCACAGTTAGTCATCGACCTAACGGGTAAGAGTAAACGTATGTTTCGTACACTTAGCAAACTCTCGAAAGTTAAACAATTATAGATTTAGTAAGTCAACAGGTTTGTGTAAAATTCTGTTATATATTTTTAAAAGACTTTTCTAAAGTTGCAACAGTCCTACGGGGAGATTTGCTTGAGTTGTACACAATGTGAAGGGTCGTACCGGCGTTTCAAATCAGCAAGAACAGATCATCCGACGAAGATAAACTCTAATCTAGATAACCGTTAACAGCAACGGACGATGATTACATTGCCAAAGTGTGTACTATGATCTGTGAAAATCGTCTCCTGACTTTCCACAAAGTTCCTGAAGAAATATGCATTTATAAAAAGTTTGTATTACATGATTTTAAAAGATAATTTGAAGATGCATCATCTTGCTTTAAAATCTGTGCCGAGCCGATTGACAGAAGAACGAAAATAGAATCGAGTCATTAGTCACAGCTATGTGATGGTTCAAATACTGATGGAAACTTTCTGAAACATAGGTGTACGTTTATATTATCGAAACTTAATTGCTGGTGCCACAGTGGATTGGATAGCCATCGCCGAGATCATAAAACATTATTTCAGAGTTGCTAAAATATGCAAGTTATGTTGATCGCCATTTTTTTATTCGTACGGTGTCGTTCATCCATAATCTGTTGCAAGTGATCAGATGATGATGAATCAGTTTTACTCGGAAGTCTCGGAACATTTGAGAGAGGGATGAAACATGGACTGTTAGGATTTGGCTCCAGTGAACTTATTATTCCAAAACAAAAAAGTTGTCGAATCGAGACGAAAGAAGGGAGAAAGAGAGAGATGAAGAGTAAGAGAGGGAAAGACAGACGGACAAACAGACAAAGAGTTGTCCGACACACACACACACACACACACACACACACAGAAAATGGAAACAAGTAAGAAGTAGGAAAAGAAACAGGGAAAGAAAAATAGTGAGAGAGAGAGAGAGTAATAAAGAGAACTAGCAAAAGACAGAAAAACACCCAAAGAGAAACAGAGAAACACGAGGGGGACGAAAGAAACAAGAAAAGGAGGGGAAATGTTGATAAAAATAAACAAAGGTTAAGGAAGTAGGAGGGGGGGGATTATATCGGGATGATAGTTGGGGTTGGTGAAGACAATCGCAGTAAATAGATAACAGCCTTGAAGCAAATGATAACTGAAGAATTACTATAGCAGAGAACCAGACGGTGTTGGTTGATTGTGAAAGTGGTAGTGGTGGTGGTGGTGGTGGTGGCTGCTACTGTCTGTAGTGATGATGATGATGGCGGTGTTGGTGTCTGCGGATACTGATATAGATGGCGTCTGTCTATAGTAGTGATATATGTACTGATGGTGCTAGTTGTGTCTAGACTGGTGTTGTTTCGATGGTGGTGTGTGATGATGTATGGGTATTTACTGTTGCAATGGTTTCACAGTGGTGGTAGTCGTGCTGCCTGTGGTAGTGTAAGTAAAAGTGTTGTCGGTTGTGATGGGGTCACAAGAAAAGGTTATGGTGGCTTGTTGTCGGTATTGTTATTGTAGTGGTGATGGTTTTGAGTAAAAGTAGTGGTGCGGTTTGTTGTTTGACCATAGCTGAGTCCCACCCGCGTAGATCTACATCAAGAGGCAATCCGGCCATGACTATCCACTCATTTTTCGATGTACATAAAACCCAATATCTCGTTATCGAATATGACAGTGGAGTGTTTTGAAGAAGGCTGAGCTGCTATTTCTAGGAAGTAGAGCTATCTCACAAAAGTTCCTTAGTGGTTGC
>NC_068991.1:36180067-36180982 GCF_001194135.2 Octopus bimaculoides | reverse complement strand
ATATATATGCATCTATGATTGTGTACACACGTATGGGCGTGTATATGTACATTAAAGAATTACTGCGTTATGTATGTTAGAGACAAAGTTTGTATGTCAGTTTGAGTTTGTGTGAATGTGTATGTATTCTAAAATAACTGTGGATGTTTTCTTCTGTGATTTTGAATGTGACAGGGCAGATGGTAATGGTGGGGGTGGTATCATTATTATTATCATTATTATTATTATTATTATTATTATTATTATTGAGTGAGAGAAAAAGTGCATGCCATTAAAATGATACTGGGGTAAAATATGCGAAGCCCAATATACCCATCTTGACTACCCGTGTGATAAGGGTACACCAGGCATATGCGTGAGACGTGGTGGTCTCATATCAAGATAAACAGCGCATGACCTTGCAGGTGGGGCCCAGTTAGAACTTTTCTCAGGTCGATTAGCCCATCCCGCTCAAAATAAGGCTTGATTAAGGATGTTGAAAGAAACACCCATGTTTCCAGAGGTTAATAATTCAAACCCCCAAAGAATTCCTCTCAACACATGGCTATAATGCTCCCCCACTACTTCTGCTCGAGATCAGAGATGCACATATTGTCAGCCACTGAGGAACATGCTCAACTGGCTATGGTCGAACAACTGATAAGTAAATCTGTGGTACTGAGTAGAATATTTGCTGTAGCCCATCTTTTATACCAAGACAAAACATGTATATGATAACACTTCGAATCAGTGAGAACCAGTGTCTGGTACTGCATCAGGACGTTTATTACCATTTATTATCATTATTATTATCAGTACTATTGTTATGTTATTATTATTATTGTTATTATTATTATTATTATTATTATTATTATTATTATTATTATTATTATTATTATTATTCAGTAGTCTTATTTTGGTCACGTGCTTTCACTG
>NC_068991.1:36169366-36178818 GCF_001194135.2 Octopus bimaculoides | reverse complement strand
TTATCATTATCATTATCATCATCATCATCATCATCATCATCATCATCATCATCATCATCATCATCATCATCATCACTATTATTATTATTATTATTATTATTATTATTATTATTATTATTATTATTATTATTATTATTATTAAGGCGATGAGCTGGTAGAATTGTTAGCACGCCGTGCACAATACTTTGCAGTTTTTCGTCAGTCTTTATGTTCTGAGTTCAAATTTCGCCGAGGTCGACTATGCCCTTCATCTTTTCGGGACCGATAAATTAAATACGAGTGAAACGCTGGGGTCGATGTAACCGACTAGTCCCCTTCCCCCAAATTTCAGGCCTTGTACATTCAGTAGAAGGGATTATTATTATTATTATCATTATTTTTATTATTATTATTTTTATTATTGTTATTGTTTTTTATCACAGGTTTTGGTGGAGCTCTTGAAGTTTTGCATGCGCAGCGGGCTCGCTACCTACAGCCTAGAAATTTGAGTCAACTGAGGTCTTCAAGGAGTGCTTCTCTAAAGATATTACGAATCGTATTTGCAGAGAAACCGTTAAATATGCCGCACAAAAGTGAGATTTGCAGTTTACTTTGTCCGTAGAGGATATTTACAAGTATTTTGGAATTCTTCTATTGTCGGTCTACAATAAACTACCTCGCAGAAGAATGTACTGGGAGACTAGATCCGATTCAAACAACCATTTAGTTAGTCATGCAATGTCTAGAAACAGGTTTGAGAAAATACACCAATACCTGCATTTCAACGAGAACAATAAACTCGATCCTTGTTTAGATTTTGCCGAAATAGAAGCATTATAATTTTATGGATTCTTTTCTGCTGCATTCAGAGGAACGTTTCTCTACTGGAATTTACAAGACAATTAGTTACTGCATTGCTTGCTGTACTAGATTTAGAAAAGAAAAGAGTAGTACGTCCTAAAACAATGAAGCAAGTTCCGCAAATGGCACGATTCGATAACAGAAACCACCTTGTCAGCAAAATTGAAACTCAAAGGCTATGCGCAGCTTGTGGAAAATGCACCAAATTTATTAGCATCAAATGCAATGTAGGCCTACATCCTGACACATGCTTTCTTCATTTTCATCAATAAATGAGATTCCTCTTAGAAATATTATATTTACTTGTCATTAGAAATTTTTTGTAAAACAAATAAATGAGATTAAATTTTTTTTTTACTTCGTCCTTATTTTAAAATGTTAACCCTACTTGCACAGCGTATGATATATCATACGGATCTAAAAACCACTTTATTTTGTTGTGAACTTCTAAAATACATAAAAGTATACAACGTATTTGAATGTAACAAAAAATTTAAAATTTTTATTTCGGGCATTAATGGATTAAGAGGGTTGTATTTATTTCTTTTCGCCTTCCTTCTTGAATATTCGTGGGTCAAAGGAGCATGCAACATCAACGGTACTCAGTAATGCTATTTTCTGTATGTTATATATACTTGTAATTACTGGTGTTTTTGTTATGTAATATTCTATCTAGGCTATCGACAAGTTTTTGTGTTGTTTATGACAATCTTCCAAGATCATCTTATTGATGAGTAGCTGATCTTTACAACCATAGGACCCACATTTACATCCTCTTTGCTCATTAAGGAATATGCCACTTTCTGTTAAAAGACTAAAGGTATATTCAGTCAAGACAGATGTTAGTATTTTATACATTGTAGCTAAGCATGTTATGGGTCTATAATTTTTTGGTTCATTTGGAAGTAGGAATGTTAAACCATTGACTACTCAAGAGGAAATTATACTAGGTCGTTGCAAAACATTGTTGTAAAGTTATTTGTTAACAGTTCATGGCTCTTTGGGAAGGCTTTCAATCAGAAGTTAGGAATTTTATCCTTTCTTGGATACTCCCATTTGCTTGACCTCCAGAAAGCAGTTCTTACATCTACCTTGATACCCTCCCTTTTGCTCTTCTAAGGAGTCTAGGTCTGTAGATATTCTATCACTCCAAGGGGCATTTTTATTGTGTGTTTTTTCTTCGGCCCAAATTTTATTTCAAAATTCCTGCACTTCTTTTGATGGGCCAGACTTTACTGTAGCTGGTATTTTCCATATCTTCCTGTAAAAATTTTGGGGTTATGTTTGTAGGTGTTGTCCTTGAAGAATCTAACGCGCTTTTCATATCTTTCTATGCAGGTAGCTTTAGCACATACCTTTTGCTTAATGGTTTCTATGGTGGTATCGATGTCAAGTATGGCTTACATATATTCTTTCTTTAATTTTCAGATTTTTGTTGGTTTGATAGTCCTGTCAAACTTAAGGTTTTTTTAAACATTCTATGTCAGACCTAAGTAGCTGAATTTGGTATTCAATACGCTCTTGCCAAGTAGGCTTTTTGTAGGAATGTTGTCGCTTTCTAATCTTTTCACCACATAGAATCGTTGAGATTTTCGCGGATACATAGTACAGGTGGTTGAGATCTGTAATATCAACATCATTAGCTGAAATTATATCCTTAAGTGCAAGGCGGATTTTACCAAATTACTCTCAGGCTTTGATTAGAAATGCGAATTTTGGGGAGAGTGTCGCGTTCATTCATACTGGTTTCTTTAATTTTCAGCCATTCAATCATGATTTGAATTTTTAGATCATGTAGTTCTGTTGGGTCAATTTCTGTGTGACTCTCTTCATCTATTTGATTTTCATCTGCCTTAGTGTTTATGGTTGGTTCAGAGAGTATTTCACTTTGCTTATCAGTTATATTAACTCTTTCAGTCATTATTGTATTTTCATCAGACCTGGGTTGGTCTATAATTATTTCCCCTGTAGTATCTTCTTTAGCTGCAACTTCGTTCCTTTTATCCATTACTGATTGTTTAATTTGGTCAGTAATTTCTTTTTCACAATGTTTCTTCTGAGGTTGGCAAGTCTGTTACTGTCTATGTAGGGTCTTACTTCAAGGTGTTTCTATCTCCAGTTTAAGTAGGTTTGTACAGTTTTCGATTTATTTGTGGGGAAATACATGGCATGATAGAAGGCCTTAAGAATTTCTTTATTATCTCCCCTAGACTATTTTTCATTCTTTTTCTTTTGATTGTTTGATGACGACCATCTGTTGGACGACCATCTGTTGGACGACCATCTGTTGGACGACCATCTGGTTGTGGGGTACTTCCAGCTCCTGTGTTTCGGGAAGATTTGAACCAGTAACGGATTTTTCGTACCCAATCTGGTTCATTACTCGAGTACTCGACCCTTGGTGATGCGTGTATGTGTCCTGTAAATTTCACGTAGTTGTGTAAGCATTGGGATGTATGTGTAGTCCTATGGGTATTAAAATGTATATATGATTCTGTAGACATTCGAGTGTATGTGTAATTAATCAATTTATGCATTTACTGTTTTGTTCCATATATATTTTATAATTTGTAAAACTTTCCGATGTTGATTTCGCACGTTTCGTACATGTTTCACTGAGACATCGTGCATAGATTGATGATGATGATGATGATGATGATGAAGTCATTGGATATTCCTCTAGAAAGTGACCAAAGAATGGATTTTCATTGACAAAGAATGTACCTGCAGATCAGAACATTTTGAAATCAGACAACGAGGAAGCCGAAAGGTATCAAGATCTAACGTATGAAGTGGATCGCATTCACAAAACCTCAAGAGCAAGTGTGATACACATCGTGATATTACACAAGAAACCAAATAATAAAAAAAAACTGGCATGAGAATTTGGAAATGCCAAGACATCATTGGAAGTTAGCAGCCATACTCAGAACAGCGCATGTGCTGAAAGATGTGTGCAGGAAGTAGCTGGGCATTGCAGTTTGAGAGAGGGAGCAAGTGGATTACATCGGCTCATCATAATCATCATCATCCTCATCATCATCATCGTCATTATTCCTTCGTAACACAGTGTAGGTAAAAATACAACGGAGTCTTTAGTTATCCGTCAAGTCACGACAAGGACCCCAGACAGATAATACGTTCCTTAAGATGTGTGCTGTATCCAATAAGGCTGCTTTTTGCAAGCCATCAATTTTGCATGGGACTTCTAGTTACTTTAAGAAGTCTTGAAGTTTCAATGGCATTGAGCCCAACGCTCCGATCACCATTCGTATCACTTTTACATTACACTCCCGCATTCCATACAGTCTTGCCATTTCCATTTTCAATTCGGAGTACTTGGTGATTTTTTTCAACCTCTTTACTCACAACATTCATGTCATATCAAATATTATTATTATTATTATTATTATTATTATTATTATTATTATTATTATTATTATTATTATTATTGCAGATGTTATAACTTTCAGTTTCATGTTAAAAGCGGTAATCATCCGATAGCTTTGATTCGAGTTAAGACTTTCGAATGACGGTTTTATTACAGTTTCCTTTATACATGACAGTCCGTTATTAATATCAGGTTAGACTTGTGCATGCTCAATGATCAGTAGAAGATGATGTCAACCAGCAGATTTATGCACATGCTTATACGTTCATTACACATAAACATACGCATTCATGCGTATGTTATCAATTCAAATTCTACGGGTATTGACTTTTCCTTTGATGCCAGTTGTATCGTGAAAGCAAACATTATTTCACTTTAGAAGACACCTTTCTAGCAAAATGGTCCCTGTTTCAGGTCAAATAAACTAATCTGTATGTATATAGATATATGTAATTAATTATCAAATGGTTTCTGCCTCAGGCCAAATCAATCAATATGGACGCAGTATATGTGAATAATTATCAAAATATTTGTATAGCAAAATATACAGTCATTCAAAAGTCTGATCAGAATTAATATAAGCCGGTTAAAACCCGAGATCAGTTGAGCTTCTTAAGAATACATCTTTTGTCCCCTTCTCTCAAACCCTCCCTCACACCTCCCACATACTCACAACATCCTTGGCCAAACTCCTCATTAAATTCATTGAACCACTCCACTGTAGTCTGTAGATGACTTCTACAGTTCAGAGGCACCAAGATAGCAGGGCTGCTGTTCTATTATTCATTCGGCCGGCCTCTCGGACTACTCTGGGTAGTTAAACGGATAAACAAAAGGGGAGTTATCGTTATATTGTGCCACTTACAGAACAATGCTAAACCTATGATAATGAAATTTTTGTATAGCTATCTGTGTGTGTGTATGTATGTATGTATGTATGTATATATGTATGTACTACGTACGCATACACATGGGGGTCACCGGAAAAGAAGTGCAAAAGTGGTCATAACTCTTATTAACCAGCCCATTGGTAATTCAGCTCTTCTTCTAGAGCATTGGTTCTCAAGCAGGGTCCTTATAATACTTGGGAGTCCATATAAGAGTTTTTAATAAAAATTTGTAACTTCTACAATGCATAAAATATTTTAACAATATTTTAAATTCAATTTCTTATGGCATTTAATTATAAAGATATAGTACAATATTTTAAACATCGAATAGCTATGAGAGCCCCCTCGAGTAAAACAGAAATCTAAGGGGTCCATAGGTAAACAAATGGTTGAGGACCACAGCTCTAGAGTAAGTCTTATTCCTTCACTTTTTTAATGCAAACATATAAAGGGGTTATAGCAGAAGCAACGTACCGTCATGTAGTCCTTGACGATGAGTTGTACAGATGAAGAAGTTTAAAGAAGGTAAACAAGCATTGAAGACAAACTACACAGTGGAAGACAATTGGTTGCGAGCACTGATACGGAACAATTTATTTGCGTAGACAAGCGAGAGCTTGCTGCACAACTGGACTATTGTCACAATGCATCACAGAATTTGGCAAAGATTTTAGACAACAGAAAGTATGCACTAAATGCGTATCTCAGAAGCTGGAACCTGATTTGAAGAGATGCCTGTTCTGGGCTGCTGGAAGTGTTTCAAGCCAATGAAAACACATTTTTTTCTGGTCTAGCGATAAGAGATGACACGCGAAATTATATATATGATTCGGAAATGAAATCCTAGTCCATAGAATATCGTCAAACCGCTTTCTCAAGACTTAAAATTGTTCCAGAGTCAGGGATTAGTCACTATTTTATGGGTTCTTTTTGGAACTGGATGCACCTTGATCGGCGAGCGTCACATTGAGATATTCAAAAACCTTACAGAAGCTATGAGAATGAAAATACCAAATAAGATTCTGAAAACGAAACATCCCATGATATTATTCACCATGACAAAGTGTGACTACAGATATTTTTGGTAAAAAACCAGGCAACTGGCAAACCGGGGTAGTCCATGGCGCCCCATCTACCATATAGCCTGGATATAGTGGGATATACTATCCTGGGACTTTCACCTTTTCAATCTAATGATTTCGAGGTCAATGATTTGATGATACAGAAGAAGTGAACGTAGCTGTGAAGAGGTAGATCCAACAGAGCACACCTGAATTTAATTAGAAGCGAATTTAAGCGGTGAGCCCAACGATGGTGTAAATACTTCACTTGTGATGGAGACTCTGTTAGGTAGAACTTTTATGTAGTAAAAGAGTAGCTGTACCAAACAACATGCGCAATTTGGAACATCTGTGTCATTTAATAAAAATGTTATGTCTACCTTGTATCATTTCTTGGACACGCCAAGTGTATGTAGAAACATACATCAATAGTTTATATGAATGCTTTTAATTTCATAGCTGTCTGGTTAAGAAGCTTACTTCCCAACCATGCGGTCTGCGGTCTTGGGACTAGTACAACTGCAAGACACTCCTGGGCAATGAGTGGATATGGTTAAGGCAAACTGAAAGAAGCCTATCGATTATACATACATACATATATATATATATATATATATATATATATATATATATATATATATATATATATATATATATATATATATATATACTTGTATATGGTGCGTTTTGTGAATTTATGGAAATGTATCCCACAGAACAACAAATTTTTTAAAATGGAGATGTTAAAATTTAAAAGAATTTTAATACATGCATACGATCGTTTCAAACAGTGATATTAAAACATACAAATTCATGGTAGAATAGTTAAATTATTTTGATTAAATTAACTATATATCACTGTTCTCCTCACTGCAAGAAGTATAAACAAAATTTTATTATTACAGAGGACTTAATCCAGAAAAAAGCAGAAAATAATTTCGGATATACATATTTATCTTTAAGAAAACTTACGAGCATCATAATAAAGGATGTGAGTCTAGTTATGTATAAACTAAGGCAACTAACGGTTATTTAAAAATATAAGTGTAAAAGGTATTATGAGACGTTCCCTCTGTAGAAGAGTAAGTGGATAAATAATTCAAATTCCAAATAAGTCATGTATAAAAGGAAGTTTAACATAACAGTCCAACTGGTAATGCTTATTAACCAGCCCATTGGAAAAGCGTAGTTATGTTTGAATTATAAACAATATTATGTATGGTATGTATTTTAAAAAAATGTGCGTTAGAATGAAATTAAACTAGTGAATGTACTACACAGGAAGCTTCTAGAATGCAACGAAAACAAATATTAGAGGTAGAAATATTTAAAGAGCTATGTAAGATGGAGTAGTGTTAGTGTGAGAACTAATATTCGTTTGTATGCATAAGATATACGGAAAAATGTTTTTTATAGGAAATTAGTTGTTAATATTACAGTTAGAGATAGTAAATACTTGCTGTAGCTAAAAATGTTAAAAAGAGCGTTCAGAGGTTTAGTTAGATGTAATAAATTGAAAGTAACAATGTAGAGGAGATAATATAGCTAGGAAAAGAAGTTTAAATTATGAGTATCGATATGTATAATGCATATAAATAAAAGTGTATAAATAAAAGTGTGAGGTAAGAAGCTAGCTTGGCATAAAGTGAGAGGGAAATATATAGTAATATAATGTAAGTAAAAAATATTAAAGTAATAAAAGGTTATTTTGCATTATGAATACAAGAAAAAAATTTTTCATTACTAGTGGGTGCACATAAGTATACAGAATATACAAAATAATTCATATATAATGTCATAAAAAAATCTTATAAGGGGAAAGATTTTTTTTAGTGTATACTAATACGTTATTATAGGACATATCTGCAGAATAGTACACGTAGAAGTAGGCATTCTAGTTGTTTTACAAGTTGTTTTATTTGAGGGGGTACATGAAGGAGAGGACACTGTACAAAAATAAGTAAGTATACTCATACCGGTGCAAAGAGAGAGAGAAAGAAAAAAAAAGGTAAACGGATGTAGAATATAATTATAGTTGCCCATACATATAAAAAATGTTGATATACATATATATATATATATATATATATATATATATATATATATATATATACATATATACATATATATATATATTTGCATATATGAATATATAGTGGTATATATATATCTATATATATATATCTATATATATATATATGTGTGTGTGTATGTGTGTGTGTGTGTGTGTGTGGAACATACGTATATGTGCACAGGTTCATATTAAAAATACATATTAGTGGTAACATATAATTAATAAGCATACAATAATAATAATAATAATAATAATAATAATAATAATAATAATAATAATAATAATAATAATAATAATAATGATGATGATGATGATGATGATGATGATGATGATAGATAGATAGATAGATAGATAGATAGATAGATAGATAGATAGATAGATAGATAGATATACACGCACAATGATAAATAGGATCTATATCTAGAAATGTTGTAGGGAAGTTGGACACGAAGAAGTATTAATGTTTGCATATATCAGCTGTAAAATATAGTTAAATATCAGGCAGATTGTCAAGTAACATAAAACATAACTAATTAAAATACTTATTAATTAAAATAAGTAAGTGGAGGGTGGTTTGTTAAGTACATATTATGCAAATAAGTAAATTACAAAAAAATAGGCATATTATATACTAAGGGAAGACATAAAAATATATTGAGAGAAAGGGAGGTGTAGGAAGATTTGGAGAAAATGTTAGCCCAATATAAGGTAGGTCATATAATTATTAGAGAGGAGAGTTAGATAAAAAATATGTATCAATATAGTATAAGATAAAATGCAGTAAAAGATGTGCAGAGGCTGTGATGATTAATAATCCAATTCCATAGAAAGAGTTAATACATAGAGATATTTTTAAAAAGATAGAGATATAAAAAAGAAAATGTTATTTAAAAAATTAAAGTGAGGGGGGGAATATTATTTAAGATTAATAAAAAGGAATTTGGTCATGTGCATACATGAAAAAACTTTTTCATCTCTAGTGTTAACCAGATGTCCATTCATTCTCATTATATTGTAGCTTTCTTCCAAACATAACCTACAGAATTTGTTATTATATTTGTAAGATGGAGCAGAAAATAGGATTTTCCAAGATATTGAGTAATCGTTGTCTTTTCTGGGATCATTAAAGGAAGATCTATGATTATTAATTCTTGATTTTATAGAAGTTTTCGTGCAACCAATGTGTATATATATAT
>NC_068991.1:36167325-36169164 GCF_001194135.2 Octopus bimaculoides | reverse complement strand
GGGAGAGAGAGAGAGAGAGAGAGAGAAGTTATGAGCAATAATGTTTGCTTGATGTAATACTTCTTTCATTTAACAATTTCTATCTACTTCACAAGTATTTGGGTCTCTGCAATTACAATTTAAATTATGGGTGGTACTATGTTGTTATGTCTATATTTATTATGGATAATGGAGTTTTGGTTATAATCGTAATGGTAGCTGTTAGTTATCATCGGAGTTGCTAGGTATATTGGATGAATTGTTTTTATTATAAAATAGGTTCAGTTTCTTATTGTTAAGAGGAGAGATTATCCTAAAAATGTTTGGAGAGACTGAAAATCCAAATCTGAGTTTTTTGTTATTAGATATTTTTGCATATTTGGAGTTTTTAAAGTTTTTATTAATTATATTTCTAATGGATCTAATAAAATTAGATTTTAGATGTTTGGCAAAAGGTATTATGATCCAAGTAGTATTATTGTTGTTTTCTTTATTAGAGTGATGGGTTATATTTTGGGAGCTATCTATTCTTATACATGGTATTGGTTTCTTTTTTGTCAATTTTATTTCTGGCTGTATTAATATAATTTCTGTGGTTATGTGTATTATTGGATGGATTAGGTGAGATGAGATTATTTTCATTTTTTATGTTTATTGGTTTAATGTTCTTATTTTTATCTATAATTAAGTGTTTTTGGCGTTTATTTTCAGTATTCTTGGTTTTTTTGTATTATTATTAGTGTAGTTAGTGATTTGTGAATTGTTAAAATTAATATTAGTTTTTCTTTTAGTAAAGTTTTGGTTATTGTGCTGGTATTGATTAAGTTTATTAGTATGTTTATTGTGGTTGTGAATTCTGCGTCTATTGCTAATGTTGTGTTGATGACTATTATAGAGAGTTTCTATTTTGTTATCGGGGTGTACTAATTCATCAGTTGATTTAGGTTCACTAATATCGTCTATGTTGTTCATATGAAGATAAATTTTGGTATTATTAGTATTGATGTTGTCATTTTTATTGTACTTAATTTAATTATTCTAACATGAATTTGCATCTTTTAATATCATTGTTTGAAACGATTGTATGCATGTATTAATATTCTTTCAAATTTTAACATCTTCTCTTCTCTATTTTTAACAAATTTGTTTAGTTCTAAGAGATACCTTTCCAAAAATTCATATAACACACCGTATACAAGTATCAGTGTTTTAATTTTGGAATTAAATGGTTTTGGTTTACTGTCAGGTCACTTTTGACCGAACCTGTATACATACATACATACATACACACACACACGCACACACACACACACACAAACACACACACAAACACACACACACACACACACACACATATATATATATATATATATATATATGCACATACATACACACACATATATATAGGTAGACAGAGAGGTAGATAGATAGACAGACAGACAGACAGATAGATAGATAGATAGATAGATAGATAGATAGATAGATAGAGACACAGAGACAAACATAACAACAGCTATGCGAGTACCAGCGGCAACAACGACTGCAACACACGAAAATATTACTGTCACCACCACCACCACCACTCCCAGCAACACCAACAGCATCAGCCCAACTCCATCAGTGACAACACCACCGGTGGTATCGGCGACAACGGCAGCAGCAATAGCAGCAGCAACAGCACCAACAATAGCAGCATCTACAACAGCAACAGGCGCACCAACATCACGCACCCACAAAAATACGTGAGATGCACTGGGAATTCTCTCAAACAGCATCTTTCCAAACATTTGTCCTCCTTCGGAGTCCCGGTAAGAAGATACGTAACATTACTGGCCATCCATATCTGGCAACTAAGAGACG
>NC_068991.1:36165460-36167007 GCF_001194135.2 Octopus bimaculoides | reverse complement strand
ATATATATATATATATATACACCATTGTCAGTGTTTAATTCGCGTAATATAGCAGTAAACAATTTATTAAAATGAAACAATACAAATGAGTTTTATTTACAACATAGGACGTCTTCAAACATTTTTTGTATCATTTATTGTGTTAGAAACCATCAATTACTCTCAGTTCTATAGTGTTCAGCTTCAATATCATTTGTTTCTTTAAGTATATTTTTCCTAGATCTTGTTCTTTGTGACTAATGCAAAAGCCAATGCAATGCAAAGTTTGTTATGTAATTTAATGTTTACCATGAGGAGAGGCTGACCGTGCAAATTAGAAAATAGGCAACAAGCTGTCACGTTGAATAATATTATTACAATTCTTCATTTTTATGATTTGTCCTACACCATGTCGAAGAAAGAATTATATGGACGCATACTATTCATAACAAGGGAGCGAGTTGGTTTTTATTAGCTTCAAACCATTGGTGTAATTTTTGTATCTCATATATTTGGTAAGGTACTGGCATAGCCCTATATATTTTCACATGATTTCTCTCTAGATTCCTTGACTACAGGACCACTGTATCTTCAAATGAATGGCGACTACTTCAATGGCTTTTAGGAAGACTTCACTCTATTTCGCTTCCAAGGACAGTTCTTATGCTATTTAAACTGAAAATCATGAAAAATAGGATTCTGTGTCAGAGCTACTAATATTCCCAATTTTATACACATCTGTATTTCATACATAACGTTCTCTGCATTCTTTTATGATTTAGATTATACAAAAAAATTAATAAACAAATATTTGATATTTGTAATCCTTATTTACATTATTTACAATTGATGGATATTTGTCCTCATCTTGTTTGTTGTTAACACAACGTTTAGGCTGATATACCCTCCAGCCTTCTTCAGGTGTCTTGGAGAAATTTCGAAACTGGGTTCTCATTCCTAAGGTATTTTTCGATGTTATTATTATTATTATTATTACAATTATTCAGGTCAAGGCCTGCAATCGAACTCGGAATCTAGGGGTTAGTAGCCCGCGCTCTCAACCACTACGCCATATGTTTTTAAATATAGAAATGTATTTGCAATCCTCTTCATGAAAGCAGATACATATATACGTGAATATATGCATACACAAATATTATCGTTGCTATAATGCAAAAGTGTCACGAGTCCAAAATGTTGCTTTTTAAGAAAACGAAAAAATCGTTTCACTAGTACATAGCAACACCTTTGTACTATATTCTTTTACTTGTTTCAGTCATTTGACTGTGGCCATGCTGGAGCACCGCCTTTAGTCGAGCAAATCGCCCCCACGACTTATTCTTTGTAAGCCTAGTGCTTATTCTATTACGGGGACGTAAACAAACCAACATCGGTTGTCAAGTGATGGTGGGGGACAAACACAGACACACAAGCATATACAACACATACACATATATATATACATATATTTGTATATATATACGACGGGCATCTTTCAGTTTCCGTCTACCAGATCCACTCACAAGGCTTTGGTCGGCCCGAGGCTATAGTAGAAGTTACTTGCCCAA
>NC_068991.1:36163277-36165450 GCF_001194135.2 Octopus bimaculoides | reverse complement strand
GGCCCGAGGCTATAGTAGAAGTTACTTGCCCAAGGTGCCACGCAGTGGGACTGAACCCGGAACCATATGATTGGTAAGCAAGCTACTTACCACGCAGACACTCATGCGCCTAAACTTTGACATTTTTTGATATCTTGGCATCTGAAGCAACTGGAGATATGATAGTTTGACCAAAAGAACTAGCTATTGCAAGCAAAATATTGAAAAACACGTATTTGGTTAAATTTGGACATACGACAGTTTAGCATAATAGCGAACGCTATGCATATATAGATTATCTTTTACTTCTTGTGGGATGAAGTTAAAAATAATAGACAGAGAACATCACCGGAAAATACGAAAACTAAAAGAAGCAGCACATATGCTAGGACACAACCTTTTAAGCAGACCGAGTGCAGATATGAGCAGCATATGAGAACCGGTATTAAGGAAGAATAGAAAAATATTAGATTTATAAGCCCTAAAATCCACTCCATAATTGCCCACAGGTATATGTCGTAGTGGTTAAGAGCGCGGGCTACTAACCTCAAGATTCCGAGTTCGATTTCAAGCAGTGACCTGAACAATAATAATAATAATAATAATAATAATAGTAATAATAATAATAACATCAAAAAATACCTCAGGAATGAGAACCCAGGTTCGAAATTTCCCCAAGACACCCGAAGAAGGCTGGGTATATCAGCCGAAACGTTGTGTTAACAACAAACAAGATGAGGACAAATATCCATCGAATGTAAATAATGTATATTCACCTATAATTGTTTCATTTCACAACCAAAATTGAAAGTACATATATAAATATATAATCTTGCATTTTAAAATACCTTGGATGGAAAATCATCCGGGTGCACAAAAGGACAATGCAAGGATTACATTATGATCCATTGGAATACTCAGAATATATAATTCTTGTACTGTCCTTTTCTGCACCCTGATAATTTTCCATCCCAGGTATTTTAAAGTGCAAGATTATATATTTGTTTTAATTTTGGTTGTGAAATGAAAAAAATTGTTGGTGAAAATGTTAATTAATTAATTCATTTATATCCATTTGATCTCTCCGTTTTCAAACTTAATAATAATATTTTATATTTTATATAATATATTCATTGAAGAAATAGCTCTTCAAAATACAATATATTAAACCAGTGTATCTTGGATAGAAATATCCTTATAAGAGGTCTAAATATCCTCTTAGTGGCTATATATATGTGTGTGTATGTGTGTGTGTGTATATATATACATATATGTGTTGTGTTTGTTCCTTCTTGAGCCATGCTTGGCTGATAAGGGCCGGGTCCCAGGTTTTATTGGTGTATAGCTTCCCCACCTGGACGGGACGCCGGTCCGTCTCAGGTGATCTGCTAGATGCAGGAGGAAAGATTGAGAGAAGCTTGTAGTGAAAGAGTCAGCAGAAGTTCGCCATTACCTTCTGCCGGAGCCACATTGAGCTGAGATGTTTTGCTCATAAACAAACACACCACCCCGTCTGAGATTCGAACCCGTAATCCCACGACCGTGAGTCTGCTGCTCTAACCACTAAACCATGTACCTAAGCCATGTTCTAAAATCTCTCAAAGAGATCAACGCAGTAGCCACTTCATGGCTGTCCGTTCGAACGGACAGTCATGTTGAAGTGGCTACGAACACATATGTATGTGTGTGTGTGTATAAACGAAAAACGCATTAAATACTACAAAACGTACACGTAGGAGAGGTACAGAAGGACAGTAATCCTTCAGTTATTGACCGAAAAATATAAATACCCAGTTCCGTATTTTTAATGATAAAACTGAGAACTTCGTATATCGATGGCACCCACAAGATTTGCGTAGAGTTAGGGTTCGAGCAAACAAGACAATACAGGGTGGACATACAAAAGTAAAGAAATGTAATTGAAACGATAGACGAAGACAACAAATAAACCTTTTCGGCCAAACACGAGGATGATGGGTAACGCCTGGAAGAAATCCTCAAATGGGTATTAAAAAAAGGAGAATTAGTAAGAGAAGAGGAAAAGTTGACCGTCATGCTAAGTGTCCTGTGACAAAAAAAAATTTAAAAAACACAGAGATTAGAAAATTAGTCACGAGTCACGCGTGGTGAGTAAATAGGTGGGAAGGAGGATGAGAGAGAGAGACAGAGAGAGAGAGAGAGAGAGAGAGAGAGA
>NC_068991.1:36161801-36163069 GCF_001194135.2 Octopus bimaculoides | reverse complement strand
ATATATATATATATATATATATATACATATAACCCAGGACAGTCTTTACTGTGCATGGCGTTCTATAATGTTTTAAAAACAACATCATGTAGTAAAAGCTAATATCTCGATGACATTTTTTAACCTGCTGATTACATTAGTTATGACTTCCACAGGAAAGTGGCATAATTAACATTTATGGCTACATCTTGGGCGTTTAAAGGCTTCACTGTGTCTTTCATCAGCTATTTTGTTGTTATCTCTTGCTTTAGGAATGCAAAAGCAAAGCCTTCATGATGTGACGTGATGTATTAATTAGCTTCTGTTGAATATCATCATTTCCCCAAGTTTATAGTTAACATAGTAATGTGTAACCTTTTTGTGAGATACTGAGTGTTTCTCTTTAAAAGCTTTGCTGAGATATGCTAGTCCTATATTTCTGGGTTCACATGGGAAGTGATCAAGAAGTGAGTGTTTCACTACCAAACCGAAAGTTGTTCTCTTCATTTTTGAGCATTTGCTACTGTTGTTTCGTAGCTGAGTGATATTATATAGCATATTGTATAGCACTTAAAGGCAGTTTGTTCTGATTTTAAGCCGTCCTCCCTCTTTTCTCCCGAGATAGAGTCTGTCAATATCACTGATTTAGCGAGTGTTTGAAGTTGGTGTTAGAATCTTGCGGCTTTTACTATCTATCGAGAGTATCGCATTAACAGATTAGTCAAGTATCCGAAACTGATATTAGTACTACTACTGTAAATGCATGGTGGGATATTGTATTGTAAGAGACAAACTCTAAATGCCATATCTGTTTTTAATCGGGAAAAACATTTTTTAGTTACTTTATGTATGTATGCATTCACGTATGCAGATTGTTCGTTGGAAATAGTTGACATTTGCTAAGCTTTGTTTGTACCATAAGAGAACATCGGCAGAAGACTTGCAGTAAATTTACAGATATTGTTCTCAGGGTACGTGCAATTCTAAAGATGTCGCCTTTAGTTATGTTTCAATGCTAATTAAATACATATGCACACACACACACAAACACACACACACATGTATGCATTCGTCAACATATAGTCATTTACGTGCATATTATCATACACACACCACACACATACACGAAATATGAGTATGCGTGTGTGTATGTTGATATCTGCATGAATATATGTTATGTATATACACGAACACACATGTACATATGTGTGTGGCATGGTGTTGTGGATGTGTGTGTGTGTGTGTGTGTGTGTGTGTGTGTGTGTGTGTGTGTGTGTGTGTGTGTGTGT
>NC_068991.1:36159102-36161698 GCF_001194135.2 Octopus bimaculoides | reverse complement strand
TTATTAATGATAACAGCGACGACTACGACGGCAACAGCGGTAGTGAGGTGGTAAGGTAGTAAAGGGAGACAACGGTTCTGGTTTGCAATAAGAAACAATTTTTCTTTCTTTTGATTTGTTTTTTGTTTTGTTATTTTTCATTTGAACTGCAAAATCAAAGACAGTACTTGCTGCCTTCAGCTAATTTGTTTTATCTTAAGCTGCCCCATGTTTCTTGCAAAATTATAAACAAACACACGCAATCATGTCTATGCTTGCTCACACACACACACACACACACACACACACACACACACACACATCCACACACGCACGCGTGCAGACCCAAATATATATAATTAAAACGAAGCAGGCAGCTGAAAGCTATGAAGAAAATATTGCATCTGTATTTTGCTATTCTTTAATTAATATCCATTTTATTTATTATTTTATTTTGTGCTACAAGAGAAGAACAATCAATAAATAAATTGCTTCTTCTTTAGGATTTCATGTATTCTTTCAAAGTAGCAGCTAAACATGCCATGTGATTAGGCTGTTTGCTGATACTAATTTTATCACCACCATTACTGAAGAAAATAACCTTTTCTATGTTTTTTATGATGTGGTAGGAAGGCTTTAGAGGAGGTGGTGTGTCCAGATAGATATTACTGAATAAATGGCTCATGGAACCGGACACACAATTTCACTGGAGTTATTTCGTCGTGATTCTGAATATAGCTTATTATTTCTATCTTATCTCTATTTGAAGCAAGACATCAACGTTGGACATGCATCCTATCCAGGATGATAGTTTTTCCTCTTATTTGTTAAATACAGCGTGAAGTGATTTTACGTTGTGATGATTGGAAAAACAATTAAGCTTCAGTTAACATTTTTCTGTGGCCGAACAAATATTGGGAACAACTCTATGAACTGTTAGGTGGTATAGTAATTCACAGCTGTAGGCAGTAGCATCACTTTCAGATTGACGAATATTTCTTAATTTACAGTGTTGTACATGGTATTTCTTTCGGCCTCGGAAAGGCAACGCGAAATAATCTCCAACTCGATTTCTAGGTATTCAACAGTTCATTAACTATCCGAAAGCTCTATATGATAGCCCATCAACAAGAACATTTCGTCAGTCTCTATAGTTCATCGTATTCTGTATGTCCAATGTATATACATCTATTAACTATATGAATTCTTGTACTGCATAACTAATTCTAACATTAATAGGGTCTGAAACCGTATGCTGATCAAGAGATATTTAAAGATATTTATTATAATATTAACCTGGTTATGAATTTGAGCTGAAGAGGGAGGAATTAAAGGGAAAGAAAGAAATCGAATTTGCAGAAAATTACGAGAAGTTTTTGAGAGGAAGAGAAAAAGCTGAAGAATAAGAGGAGAGAGAAATGGAGCTAAAGAAGGAAAAACAGTTCATATGTCTGTGCGCATGTGTGTGTATGTAGGTGTGTGTGTATGTGTTCGTGTGTATGTTTTTGTGTGAGTGTGTTTTTGTGTGACGTGTGCCTGCGTACATATGCATTAAGTGTGTGTATATGCACGTGTCTCTGTGCTTGAATGCGTGCGGGCGCGTGCACGTTTGGGTATACACCAGAGTAAAAAAAAAGTGTACTCAAATTATGTGATTAATTATAGTTAATCGTTCGAAGAGAATAATTCACTACATTGCAGCTAAGAGTTTCCAACTCTTATACGTTTGTTCAGGTGGTAAAGGAAAGAATGTATCGTTCACTTTCATTCTTCATTTTCACCTTCCTTTCTTTGTCATTCAAATCGTTCGTTTCTCTTTCATTCCACAAATGCAGAAATTGTGTAATTATTTCCCGACCATGTAGCGGCCATAGCTTAATGGATCGGCAAAAGAGACCAACTGATTAATTATCAGGCTAATAAGATATAAGATTTGTTCAACGAAAACCCTTCTAGGCTGTGCTCAGTACGGCCGCAGTCAAATGACTGAAACAAGTAACAGATGCACACACACACACACACACACACACACACACACACACACACACATATATATATATATATAATACATATATATTTGGATAGATAGATAGATAGATAGATAGATAGATAGATAGATAGATAGATAGATATGAATTAATTAATTAATGTATGCGCAGGAATGTATGCATAGCTGCAAGTATATACTGATAAACCTCTGAAAGAAGCTTGCATATGTTTGTATGTATGTAATGATGTTCCGTACACATGTTTCTTCCAAGATGTCTGACAATGTATCAAAACTGTTTATCGCTCCCTCCCGTCCACTCTCGGTCAAGATTACATGGACTAATCAAAGTTACTGCCTTTCTAGCCATTCCGCTTTGCTTCAGAACAACAACAAAGTTATGGCATGCCAAGATTACAGTCGAATGTTGCCAATTTCATCTTGAGTGAAGACTAGTGAGAAAGATGGGGTGACTGCGTCGTGGTTGAGATGATGAACGTGAAAGGTTGTGAGCTTTGGCAGGAAGATAATGTAGACAAGCAAAATTAAAATCTTTATATACCCTTGATATAGTTTTGAATATGTAGCAAGTTATAAATATTATTATACATACATACATATATATATATA
>NC_068991.1:36154935-36158626 GCF_001194135.2 Octopus bimaculoides | reverse complement strand
ATATATATATATATATATATATATATATATATACACGCACACATATATATGTATGAGAACAAATGTGTGTGTATATGGATGTGCAACCCAAATGCTTGAACAGTAATTTTTTCGTATATTTATTTTTAGACGTCACTGTTAATATAAATTCTCGTTACCTGCAGCACGACTTAGGCAACTTAGATTATGAGTTGATAATGTGTACAGTCACTGTGTTATGTTGTTTGTGAACGTTATGTGTTCTCTCCTAGTCTATCTAGATGTGTATTTGTGCAGACCCCTTGTGAAAACTTTGTACAGAACTTGAACATATTGTACATTGGCCATCATTCGACAGAGGTTATTTTCTATTTGATACATTTCGATTTTCTTTCAATTCTTCCTTCTTCATTTTTAACATCAGCTTATAACATTCCGTGATATTTTTAATTTCTATGAGGCGGCGACCTGGCAGTATTGTTGGCATGCTGGCAAATTGCTTAGTGGTATTTCGTCCACCTGTACGTTGCAACTTGAAATTCTCCCTTGGTCGACTTTGACTTTCGTCTCTATCGAGGTCGATAAAGGAAGTTACCAGTTGAGTACTGGGGTCAATGTCCTCAAAGCTGGTTCCTGTGGATGAGTCACGGACGGACTGTTAGGGAAAGTGAAATAACGCAAGTTCAGGAAATAGATATAGTCGTAAATATCATAAAAGAAGTTCAGATCACAAAGTTTAAAGTAGCAAAGACATGAACAGGAAGGCAAGAACAGAAGACCCAGTTTGACGCAGACACCGGTCACACACACACACACACACACACACACACACACACACACACACACACACACACACACAAAACACACTCACAACGCGCACATTCTGCAAATTTTAACTATTTAATTAACTATTTAATTAACGTTCATTTTTTCAGTATATGGTCAACAATGTGAGGGCATTGTATGAACTGATACTTTATAATCGAATCAGCAGTTGTTCAGATCTTTAATGGAAACAAGATGTTAGGGTAAAAATCTTGACAGTGAGGTAACTGGTGAAGTTCAGCGTCGGCAACAATAGTGTTAGAAATGGGAAAGGATAAACAATGTTTTCTTTCAGTTTATTCTATATCGGATGTAATTTGGATTTAATGTATTATTGGTTACAGAGGGGCTAAAGTGGAATAATTATTTATTATCGTTTTCATTTAGTAGGATATGACATCGTGTTTAGAGAATGTTTGATAATATGATGGACCAGCTCAAGTGTATATTGTTTTTCTGTACTACCTGAGAATTGAGTTGACAGACCAAAATCTTGGCCTTAATTGACCCTGGAATGTTCGGCAATTATTTTCAGGTTGAAGTGACTGAAGTAAAGAAGAAAGACGTAGTGACATATTTTTCTTTCAGATTATCACTCGGTTTACATATTAGATCATTTGATCAATCAATTTTTTTTCATCACTGTCCTTATCATAATCATCATTGTCCCCCTCAACAACATCATCATCGTCATCGTCGTTATTGCTGTGGTTGTCGTCGTCGATAAACCACTTAGCGTAAGGAATTGGAAAGATGGAGAAATTAAGGCGAAAGGAATGAATTTAGTTGAAAGAATTCGGGTCAAAAGAAAGAGGAAAACATTTGATATCTCAACTGATATCATCTCAGCCATTCCGCAATTTAATCATTCGTTTAACGTGTTTTAAATTCATGTTCGGTCACTTTTACTGTCATTATATTTTAATGCCAACATTTAGTAATATCCCTACACTATTAGAACCATATATACCCACTATACTACATTGCTATTGCACCACATACTATCATTATTACACCATTCTATTGTGTCACATAATATCATTACACCAACAATATCTTCTTGTGTATAAGGTCTCTACAACTCTAATTCTGAAACGTTTCTATATCACTATAATATAATAGACACACATTTAATACAACTCTGTGATTGTGTACCATACAAAGTATCTCCACCATGAGGGTGCAGTAGACATTAGTTTTACTATTACTCTACGATATTGTTCCACATGGTCTCTCTACACCATTACGATGTATTAGACCACAAAATGTCTCAAAGATGTTGTGATGATACGCCATTGATACGTTTAAATCGGTGCAAGTCACTCTAACTTGGCAACAGTTACAGAAGACGTTAATAATAGACAGGTATATAAGTGGGATAACTATCCTATTACTGTGTACAGAACGAGCAAAATGTAGAAATAGTAACTACAATTTCAACAACTATAACAACTTTCCGACAATTGACTCTACCATTCGGTGGCATCAAAATTACCACCGATCGTAGACATCAAAAGTTAGTAACTTGGCAACATAGGTAGTACCTTGGATTCAATTAACTAATCACTATATGAAGAAAGAAACTATAGGTGTTAGTGCTTCACTGGTTGAAATAGATATGCCCACAAAAGAACAGATGGTAGAGCGTGAAGAGGGAGGGGTGTCTTCTCCTGGTCAATTTGAAAGCTTTCTGTTTAGCATCCTTCACATACATGACCAACTTCATATTCAATAACTTTACACTCTGAACAACACCCTCTCCTGTGTCCTACTGCTTTCATTTTTGCATAGCCTCTTACATCTACTCCGACTCTTTCAAATCATTATCATCATACCATTGTTATGAACATCCCGAGAGACGACATTCTTATCATCGTCATCTCTGAAAGAACACTATATATAAACACAAACGCAGACACATATATTTTTACACGCACACACGCATTCATACATGCATACATACATACATACATACATACATACATACATACATACATACATACATACATACATAAGAATTTGTATGTGTGCATGCACGAATTAAAAATACATTTGTATGTGTCCGTATTTTTCTCTTTCCTCGTATCTATGTGTGTATATACAGGCACGAAAAACGAGAGAACTGGAGATCAACGAGAAAGATAATCGTCTTTAAATAAATCCAGCAGATATAATCGTGAAATGTTGGTCATTTTGCATTAAGCTTTACATAAATATTTAGATTGGAATCCAATCCAATTTGTTGCAATGTAGACGGAATCTATTTTCGTTGGTTTGTTCTAGTTTCTGTTCTGTGTAAAAATAAAAATGAAAATAGCATTCCACACTTCCACACATTCATATGTACATACATACAGACAGACATAATATACATAACATACATTCATACATACATTCATATATACATACATGCTTTCATACATACATTCATTCATACTCATATGCATACGTACGTACATGCATACAAATATATATACAGACCTAACATACATATATAACTGCATATATATACATACATATGTGCGTGTATTTTGTGCGTATGTATGATAGTATCGATCAGTAAAGATAGGTACCCAACACTGTATTTAGTGGATAAATATTTTATATTTCTTTATGTATGTATTAACAGTACTACCATTGGTTTCATGTATAAAAAGAATCACAATTGCTCAAGCTTTCTAATTCAGGAGTTCATAATCACATCCATTTCGTGGGATGCGATTACCAATATCCTGAAGTAGAATGCTTGAAGAATTGTGGATTCTTTTTACACATGAAACGATTGGTAGCAATTTTAATCCACAAATAAAGTGTATGTATGTATATATATATATATATTTCTCAGTCGCTGCTTACATCACCGCCTCATCCCTAAGGGTTTCCGCCT
>NC_068991.1:36154001-36154835 GCF_001194135.2 Octopus bimaculoides | reverse complement strand
TATGTATGTATGTATGTATGTATGCATGCATGTATGTATGTATATACATAACTGACATAAATTTATTTGCATGTGAATTTAAAGTATCTACAATTATTCTACTATATATCGTTGATTTGTTTAACTGTATTGCTCGTTTAACTTCTATCTACTATATAAATGAGAGTGTATGTGTGTGAATATGTCACGGAAAAGCTCCGAAACGGTGCACCCTAGAGAAAAACGGATTTGATTTTTGAAATCTGCATCCCAACGACAAAGTATTTCGTTATGATTAATCAGAAAATTTAATTTGCTACGAAAAATAACTCAACTTTTAGATCGACAAATCTCCCACTCTTTATCTGTTTCCATCAGGCTCTCTCAATTTTATGCATTTATCCTCTCTATATCAACCACACTCTTTGTCACTCTGTCTGTATATGTATACCTCACACGCATACCGATCTCCACCTCTCTCTCTTGATATGTAATTGCTTTCATTTTGCTTAAAACTTCGTTGTTGTAATGCTTACTTTCATTTTATGATAGACAGCTATCACGCAGAAAATGCTAGCTTCCAAATCCTGTTTTCATATTCAGTAAAAATTACCAGGATTTAAACTTCTGTAACATTTTTGTAAAGCTTTTCTGGAATAAATGAATCACAAAACTGGATTCAACGTGAAAATGCACATCAATATACCACATTTGAAAATTTTCTCACTTTCTTACACACTCTCTCTCTCTATCTATCTATCTCTTTCATTTACGCTTTTCTTCCCTTCTATATATATTTACCACTCCATCTCTCCATTTCTTCCCTTCTATATATATATATATATATATATATAT
>NC_068991.1:36151794-36153152 GCF_001194135.2 Octopus bimaculoides | reverse complement strand
TATATATATATATATACGTACATATGTATATGTATTCATGCATATGCATGTGTATGTACATAAGTCTCCAACTAAATCATTTTTTAATTTACTTTTTTATCTTGATTGAGATTACATTATTTATATTTCAGTATCCAATTTTACCAGCATACATGCACACAAATACACACATGCATATAAGCATGATCGGAGATACATACATATACACATAAACATGTACATACAATTACATACACGCGTATACGTGCATACATATATACATAGCTATATACTTTCAGATTGACATAGATACTATATATGCGTTAATTTGGTCCAGCCCTAATATTCTACTTGTTTTCTGTCCAAACAAGCCAGATCTGGCCTCTTTGACTTACCCTACAAAGTCATTTTAAATACAAACAATCATATAATCGAAATCTTGAATCTACGAAATAATGCAGGATTAATTCAGAATGATGTGAATAAATAAGCATTACATTTGACAAGAGTAATCTAATCAAATTTTCGTCGTAATTTAATTTCTTTATAACGTATTTCATGTAATAAATTGTCAGTGTACTATGAACAGCGTTTTGACAAATTAAGTCATGAAATATGCTAAGCATTAATTCATTTTGTCAGTAGGGAACATTTCTGCATTTCGACGAATGTGTGTTCATAACACATTTGATTCATGAGTATAAGAGGAGTGGGGAAACCCGCTGTTCCGACATCATTGGGCGTCTTCAGCCAAAGCTACCCTAAACTAATGATTTTGAAGCTGCTGTTTATAATTTGAGCAAAAAAATAATTTCCTGATCTATGCGGATATCTGCCAACTGATAACGAATCCTCATATGCACGGAGAATGAAAACGATGACTAACAAATTCATTCTTAATGTGTTATGACATTCGAAAGTGAGTATGCTAATTACTGTTGTATTTCGTCCTTGGGGGACAACTTCTTCCGTAAGACCCCTTCAGCTATTGAATCGAATGTGTTATAAACACACATTCCTGTGAAAGGAGTAATTATTCTCCAATGACAAAAAACAACAGCGATTAGCATATACATGTCCGATTCTGCCAAAGTATACTCAGAATGAATGTGTAAAACCATCGTCATTTTTTCTCTTATTACTCATGTCGTAGTTTTATGTCTACAAATCGCGACACATTAATATGCATATTTCATCAAATTCACTTTATTAAAATTGCTGCTATCAGCTTATTCATTTAATTTCTTCTTCGTATATATAGATTTTTTACTACGTATACACATACACACATACTTACATACACTCACTGAAATATGTGTGCGTATATGTATGTATGCATGTATATATATATATATATATATATATATATATATATATAT
>NC_068991.1:36150787-36151628 GCF_001194135.2 Octopus bimaculoides | reverse complement strand
TATATATATATATATATATATATATATATATATATATATATATGCACACACACACGTACTAGGAATAAGGTGATGACATTAACTTTAGTGTGATTGATTTTCAACTTATGCTATATTAACATTCCTCTCTCTTTTATTATGCTACTACTGTGCAAATCTCTTCCGCCACTATTTCCCCCACCAACCAATTTTCTTCCTAGATCCCTAGTGGTAAATGTATAAAAGTATTAAATTTCTGGTGTAGAACACATCATATAACCAAACTGCAAATTATCTGCAGTCTATTTAATACACATTTTGGATAACTGATGCAAGGTATCAACAGGAAATGTACGTTGCCACTAGCAACCAACACGATATCACTGTGTAACTACATGCTTCAATCGAAATGCTCTCTAGGTTTCCCTTCACCGAGGAAATAAATCAATAATAAAGCTAGTATTTAGAAATATATGATTTACCGAGAGAATTCACCCCCGCCGCATATGTTAATTTACATGGTGCTTAAGGTCTTTCATTCAGAGAATTGTTATGATGGGTTTGTATTTTGAAGTATTTTTCATTTATTGAATAATTGGGTCGAGGAAAACAAATAGTTTCTTACATATAATAATGATATTTTCTTGCATACTCACTGATGTTTCAGGTTTATTGGTAAGATGATAATGAATATTACAGTGATATTTATGACTTAATTAGCTTACTGGGCAAAATGCTTAGCAGCATTTCTTCAGCCTTACGTTCTGAGTTCAAATTCTACCGAGTTTGCCTTTCATTCTTTGGGGGTCGATAAAATAAGTACCAGTTGAGTAATGGAGTCGATGCAATCGACTTAACCCCC
>NC_068991.1:36146236-36150323 GCF_001194135.2 Octopus bimaculoides | reverse complement strand
GCATTTTGCTTAATATTTAAAATGCAACGCTCTTCTTAGTTCCGTTTCTATCATTATTACCTCCGCCTTAACGACGGTGGAGGTATTGTTTTGAGTCGTGTTTGTTTGTCCGTGGACAAGATATCTCAAGAACCGCTGGATTGATCAGGATGAAACTTTCAGGGATGTTTGACCTCGTGACTGGCACGAACTGATT
Organism: Octopus bimaculoides; assembly: GCF_001194135.2. Lineage (NCBI taxonomy): Eukaryota > Metazoa > Mollusca > Cephalopoda > Octopoda > Octopodidae > Octopus > Octopus bimaculoides. The sequence continues at coordinate 36,150,127 of NC_068991.1, read as the reverse complement.
AGATTTTGGGATCGATTCGGTACCGGACAAGGATTCTGGATTATTTTTCCTGTCTTTTTACTTAATTATTAAGTCGTCGGGTTCATTTTTAGTATTCTCGTTTGTGAGAGCAATCGAGTTTATTTCAGATATTCTCATTTTAAAAATCACCTCTGGCTAATCGTTGAGAGGACGTTAGTGTTGCCTTGGCGGAGTTTTGCGCTCTCTGAGTGTTCTTGCTATTTTTATTTTCGTGAATAATAGATATCCTAATATGATAAAAAAGGTGGCGAACTGGCAGAATCGTTAGTACACCGGACAAAAATGCGTAGCAACATTCATCTGTATTTAAATTTTGAGTTCAAATTCTGCCGAGGTCGACTTTGCCTTTCATCCTTCCGTGGTTGATAAAGTGTGTGAACATTTGAAACGAATAAATGATTGTAAAAGTGGTCATTTCATGAAAATTTAACATAAGTAATTCACGTAAATATGGTTAATAAACTGCCTAAAAGTAGCTTCTTTTCAATTAAAATATTAAAATAATCGGGCTATGGTGGGGAGTAAAACACGCAGGAACATTTGTAAAATATCATTCCTGCTGAAAAAAAGATATAACACCAGACGACGAAAAATTTGAGTGAACAAAAGCACATTTAATATAAACATAAAAACACCTTTCAGTTGAATAGGCATATTTAATGAACAATAGGAACATCGAAGTGTCAATTTTTGCTGGAAATCATTAACTTTGATTTTAATAAAGTCCCTTACTAATAGAGTTGTAGTCACAACTACAATTATATAGATTAATAAAGCAAATAAACTAATACTTTCTATTAAGCAAATTAAAAGCAATATGCACATAAATTACTACCATTATAAACAATAAAAATCTCGTCGAGAAGAAATAATACATTCTTCTATTTTAAACATTCAAATTAAAGTTCCTTTTCAGTAAAAAGATAAACATATTGATTTTATTTATTTATTTTTTTAAATTCTTACACTATAGAGTGTCTTCAGTACTTTTACCAATTTGGTACGAAACGTTTTTTCTCACGCAGCAAGAGTAAAGCAATTTATAAATAAATAAACGTCCACTAATTTTGACACTGTGTTGTTTGAACAACCGATCCGCCTGATCACTGAATTAGCCGATAAATGGCTGAGTATTCCACAGCCACGCGTGTCCTTAACATAATCCTCGGTGAGAGTCAGTGTTGCACATTTGAATTATAGGTACAATCCATCCGACTGGATTCCACACAGGTTCCGTCTACCCAACTTTATTCACAATATTTGAATCGATCCGAGGCTGTGCTGAAAGACACCTAAGATAGAATTAGTAGAATATCTTGCACTGTTTATTTTCGTTTTAGTGTCGATCTTGTTTTTCACTATTTTGTGGTTGATTAAATAAGATACCGGTCATGTACTATGGAGAGTTTAATCGATTAACTCTCCCTGCCAAAGTGTGGTGGGCCTTCTGGCTACAAACAAAATTATTATTGCTGCTATTATTTTATTACTGTTGCTGTTTCTCCTGCTGCTGTTCATGTTTTTGAGGTGCTCGGATGAACGTACCTGTATTTTATGTGTGTGTGTGTGTGTGTGTGTGTGTGTGTGTGTGTGTGTGTGTGTGTGTGTGTGTGTGCGTGCGTGCACACACACACACACACACACATTTTGTGGCTATGAAATCAAAAAACCTCTTTGAAAATCACAAAGTATATGGAGTAGAAAATGTAACGTTGCTAAACATCGACATCGTCCGCCTTTTTCTTCCTTTCTTCCCCTCTTTTAATTATTACCCCCACCCAGCCTCCTATTCATCATCATTATCACTAGCATTATCCATATCAACATCACAGTCAACTATCGTCATTATCACCAGCATTCATTATCCGCATCATCGCTATTTTTCTTCCACTTCCATTATTTCTTCTTCACAAGCACATCAACTTCAAAGCTCTAATCATCACTCTCATCAAAACCATCATCAATGTCATCTGCGTTGTCATCCTCATGATCACTATCATTACCATCATCATCACAGTCGTCGTCATCATCACTCTCATCATTGTCATCGTCGTCATCATCATCATCATCATTGCTGACGTCACCAGCATCACTGCCACGTCTTCGGATTATTGACGAAATCTTTCCATCTTGGAACAAGAAAGGAAGAATAATTACAAGTTCTGTGAAGGAAAAAGAACATGTCTGATGACTAACATGCTGCCTGATAAGCTGTGAGTCAGGCCGATCAAATCGATTATCAAGTTGTTATGTCGAACCAGAGACAAGCAACTCACTCAAAAATAGTCAATATTCTTGGCGAATATTAAAAGATTTCGAAATCTGAAATATACTGAGTTGGTTAAAAATATTTTTAAATGTTTCTAATTCCATCAAGCAGAAATGACTCAACGTAGCGTAAACGTTATCAGAACTTCCCTCTAAAAGATATAACTAATTTTTCACTTTTTATATAAATATTTATTTAGATATTTATATAAATATTTACATAGATCAAAAATTGGCAAACTTCTTATATCATCGGCCCTTTCATGGAATCGTTGATAACTTATCAACCCACATAATGTAAATTTTTGACATTGAATTAAAACTTAAAAATATAAAATTTCTTCATTTACAATCAGTGAATCCCTCATTGTTTTGTGTCGTTACGGCTTTTTAAGAAGAAACTTAAAAAAAAAAATTTAATGAAAGTACTTAACAAAATTGATAAAGAACAATAAAAATTCAATCAACTCATGTTCATATAGTCTGAATATTTAAAATGAGGTGTATTTGGTGAATTGTAGTTATGTAGTTATGCCTGGAAATTATTGAGTGTTAGCCTTATATTGCTGCGCTCTTCCCGATTCATTTTGTATATCTTCGTTAAAAGTGAAATTGCATAACTAAAACCTACTTCAACCATGTATGAACTTGGAAATATTAATAAAAAGAGCCCGATTGTTGCACTAAGCTTGGGGTGTTTATTTTTTGCATTTATGTTATTTTGACATGACGTTAATGATGTACCAGCTATTACAGATGTAATTGAAATTGTTATGATGAAACCTCTCAACCAGTGTTGGCACATTGATGAAATGGTCCCTGATATGGAGAGAACTTTAGGGTCAAAGCTTCAGCATTGCAAGTTTTGTATCCGACATGAGTTAACATTCAGTAATTCAAACATTCTCATGGCTTATATGCGGCATAAAAGCCAAATCTTAAAGTTCAAAGCTGATGCAACAGAGAAGAAAATGTTGCGATGTGCAGAGGGTTACTTGAAGAAACTTAATGTTTCTTTTCTGAATATTAGTGCAGTGGCGGCTAATAGTACCCCAGCAATTGTGGGTCATTCCGAAGATTAGCATTCTTGATCAAGAAAAAGATGACTGATGTACATATTGTCCACTGTGTATTACAAAGAAATCCTCACTTTGCTAAAAATATAAATGGAGATATAATTGGATGTCTGCATGTTTTAAATTTGGGAGTCATAATTATTTCTGATGTGTAAAAAAAAATGTGAAAAATGATAAAATCTTCAATCAGTTTCAATTGCACTAAAGTAAGATGGTTACCAAGAGGAGATTCCTAACAAAGACTTGTTAATTAATATAAAACCAGTGTAGAAACTCGAGTCTATAAAAATATTTTATTTTTCATTCCCTTTGAAATTACTAATATTCGTGGTTTGGGCTTTAACTGCCCCCTCTAGTATGTAAGGTGTCCTCTTAAATATCACCTCTGTTGTGTATAAATGCGTACACTATTTTATATGGAAAATATGTTGGCTATTGACAAAAATATGCATTCTAGCCACCAGTAGGAAAATTTCTCTAAATTTTCTACCCTTATTATTTTCACAGTATATATATATATATATAT
>NC_068991.1:36145301-36145896 GCF_001194135.2 Octopus bimaculoides | reverse complement strand
ATATATTATACACACATATATATATATACACATGTATGTATGTATGAATATATTCAATTATGAATTAGGAGTAGCGCTAGTGTTGTAAAAATTATCCATCGCACATACTCAGTATCTGTGTTTGCTTCGTCGTCGGTACATTGAAGTTTAGCCGAAATTACGGTATCTATCGACCTGAATGGATTAGAGGGTTGTGTCACGTGTGGCTATGACCTTCGGGTATCATAACACCCAGTGCCTTGAGGGAGTCATCCCCACCGCGATGAAACAGTGTACCGGTGAACAAACAAAATACATACATTGAGTATGTGCGGTCGATAATTTGTGTGTGCTTGTGTGTGTGTGTATGTATGTCTGTGAGTGTGCGCGTGTTTGCGTGTATGTGTGAGGGTGGGTGAGTGTGTGTGTGTATGTGTATACACATACATACATTTAACTTATATTCACATCCAAATATGCATACCAATGGAGAAAGAGAAAAAAGAAAGAAATTAGATAAACAGAGGGAGAAGATATATAAAGTAAAGGGACAAACAGGTAGACAGACAGGCAAACAAACGGATACATACATACATACATACATACATACATACAT
>NC_068991.1:36143927-36144789 GCF_001194135.2 Octopus bimaculoides | reverse complement strand
TAGAAATTATTATCTATTTTTACTTTTCTATTTTTTCGCTTGGTGGTCTGTTTGTTGTTCAAATAACATTTGTTTGTTTTGTTTGTGTGTTTACTCGCTCATAATTACTTAATTGTATCTATAATTAATTATTTATTGTCTTTTTATAAGACAGAACCATAATAATCTAGATAATAAGCTGAAAAACTACAAAAATAACAAAAGAAAACTAACATCTAACAAATCTACTATAGAATTATTGTTATTTTCATCTCAATGAATGTTCTGGGAATAACAATAAGCTGAAGCTTTTTTTTATCAGTTTTTATATATTTTGTGCTGTAAACTATGAAAAATATTCAATAACCTCTCATTTAATTTCTTCAGATTATCTACATTTTCCTTCTTTTCCCTCCACTTTCTGTCTTCTTCCCTCTCTTTCTCTCTCTATTTATTTATATCATCCAAACGTTTTGTATTCTTTATAACCCACACTCAGCGTTATATGCTGTTCATGTCTGTAGAACTGTGTGTTTCTGCAGAATAATTTCTTTTGAAGAAGGGCGCTTTATCTCACGAAAACTCAGCACCATAAACTCGACAGTTTTACAATGCTACTACTGCTGCCCACAGCTGAGAACTAGCACTTCAGTGTATTGGCTATAGTCACGTCACAGTGCCGAAGAGAGAATTCTAACATCTATCGATCAGTCTATCGGTTTGTGCCATACTATCAATACCATCACTGCTATTTTGTTAGAAGAGTTTTAGCTGCTTCCAACTTTAACTTTGTCCTTCGCCTTTCTTTTTTCTGAAATTCTATTTGTTCACGTGTGTGTGTGTATTAAGTTTCGGGGACGTAAACACACCAACATCGGTTGTC
>NC_068991.1:36134846-36142844 GCF_001194135.2 Octopus bimaculoides | reverse complement strand
TAAGAGAAAGGAAATGCCCACAGTTTACGTAGTTTTAATATATATTTAATATACTTATAAGTGAAAGAGTATTGTGTCTGTCGACCGGTTTCGCTTTTGCTAACCATGACATTGAATTTCGTATTTTCTTAAGAAGACTTTAGTCCATGTTGTGTATAGGGGTATTTGAATGAAATGAATCATCAAGTAGAAAAATCTAAGGGAAGGTAATTGGTGATCGTTATTATTCGGGATGTCATTGCTCATTTTGGGGGAAGGGTAAATAAATATACAAAAACTCAAAAGCTAAAGTAGTGAGATGAAATATTTACAGCGATACGTATGTGAACATGAATTAAAATATATACTGAGATCAAAGTTGGTTATGCGTTCATATTTAGGCGTGTTCAGTATTTTTCTATAGATAATTGTTTTTTTATCTAAATGTTGTACAGAAATTGTTTCTTTGCGCTGGTAAATGGGGAAAACTGTGAAGTTTGGTTGGATATTACCTGCACATCTGTTTATGTGCTCACTCAAAGGAATCTGTCTGTAGTGTGGTAAACGGATCTGTTCCATATGTAGTGTGGTTCTCCGTCTATGTGCCACAATTGTTTGTCCTATATGTCCACAACCTGAACAAGTTATAACATAAATTAGATTGTCGGAGGCACAGGTGAAGATGGTTTTAACTGTGAACCTCTCTCCTCGTTTGAATAGGAATTCAGAGCCTTCCTGCAGGTTAAGGTATGTTCCAAAGTTTGGATGTCTTTATTTTTAAATCATAGAGTTGTGCGTTGATATATATGGTAGTGTTTTGAGATCTGGTGTGATGTTACGTTTTGTTTCCCTTTGTGTTTTAATGCCTAATTTCTTGGCACACTTAATTCCGTCATCTATAAGTTAGTGTTGCTCTGAAATCTTGAAGACGGAGATCCTGGGTATTTCCATCAGACACCACTGTGCAAATCCTCTTTGCTAAATTAAAGGGGATATTCCTTTTGGTGTGTTTCAGGTGGCATGAGCTAAACAGAAAATATTGTTTCGAGTCCGTTGGTTTATGATAAATGTCAGTTACAATTTGGTTGTTGACTTTTTTTATCATAATATCTAAGGGAGCTGTTCGTTGCATATTCCATTGAAAATTGAATGTTAGGGTTTATATCATTTAGTATTGATTTAAGTTCTAAAAGCTTATCGGTGGTCTCATTCCATATGATAAAGCAGTCATCCAGTTTTCCCTTATATAATGGTGAAATGTATATCCATATTTTTGCAGTGACACTTCATATATGGTGAATTCAAAATATCTCATTACTAGGTTCGCATGAACAGGGGCTACTTTCGTTCCCATCGCAATTCCGCATTTTTGACGATAGTAGGTGTCGTCAAATAGGAAATAATTGTTCTGAAGCATAAATTTTAATGTTTCAATAATAAAAACCTGGTTTATGCATTCCGGAAGTTCTCCGGGGTAGTTTTTCAGCCAGAATTTTATTGCTTCTATTCCATAGTCATGTTGGATATTGGTGTAAAGATTGATAACATCGAAGGTAACCAGTAATGTCTCTTCATTAGTTGTTTTTGGTAGGTGCTCAATCATATCAGCAAGGGTTTCAGTAGAATGTCTAGAAAATTGCTTAGGCGGCGGGTTTCACAAGGTGGGCCAGCTATAATGGGTTTAAACTTTAAATCTTCAGGCGCTAGGATATTTATATATTTGCCTGGTGATTGTTTTCAGGCTTCGTTAACTATCTTACTCTTGTGTATTTTAGGTAGGCAGTAAAAAAGAATAGGTTTGCATTTAAAGTTCGTGATATAATCTAGGTTCTTGTAGTATTCTGTGTCCATCAGGACTGCAGCATTTCCTTTGTCTACTTCTTTAATTGTCAATTCTTTGTCGTTTTGTGGTTCAGTTAGATTTTTCCATTCCATATTGTTGAAGTTCTAATTATTTTTTCGCTTATGGAAAATATTTGGGAAATTTTCGATCTGGTCGCAGAAGTCATCTAGTGTCTTAATCGTACCTTTAGGTGGGAGACAATTGCTTGTTTTTAACCAGTGATTCATCCTCGTTGCTGTAGTCAGTTAGTGCTTCTGTGAGTCGTAGTTTTCTGTAGAATTTCGAAATATTGTTTTTAATTTAATTCTGGTTAGATCTTCGTGGGGTTGGGGTAAATTTCAGTCCTTTAGCTAGTTTACTGATTTTTGTTGCAGAGAGAGTTTTCTTTGCTAAATTAATTACTTTGCGTTTCTCCTGTATGTTTTGTTCCAACGTGTGTCCCTGTTTCTCTCCACTCAGTCTCAAAAATGTTTATTGTAATTTGGTTGGTAGAAATTATCAGCGTTATTAATTGTATTAAGGTTACTGAGAGGCTGATTTTGCTGTCTGGGTAAATTGGTGGGAAGTACGTGGTCCGGATTTCGTTGTTGGTGTAAATTGTCCGGGTTTTTAATTATGTTTGAGATGCTGGGGGGCTAGTTTTGCTGTCTAGGTAAATAGGCTGGAATTCCGTTGGTCAAGTTTCTTCGATGATGGATAGATTTTTTTCAGGAAGGGCTATCTGAACTGTAGTCTCTTTTAAACTGAGTTTTGTAACTAAGGAATAAATTATCTCTGTTTTCCCACCGTTGAAGGGAAATTATTTCTTCCGACTCGCAGCTATCTTTCCATAGTTTTATAACACTTTCAAAAAGTTGTTCATCAGCATGTTTAGTGAGTTCGATGTGCATTTCTTCATCGATGGTTTTATATTTTTGTTCGTTATTCAATGCTCTAAGTTTAAGTAACTCAATTTCTATTTTCATTTTCTCTAGCGCTAATTTCTTCTTAAGTTGTCTTTGTTGTTCGGGCTCTTCTGGGATTGGTTTGATTTGTAGTTTACGTGGCAGAATTAATGGTGTTGAGTTCATCCATTTTTCATATATTTCTGCCTTATCATGTTCCAAAAGGAAAATTTTCTAGCGTTTAGGTTTTGGGACCAAATATGGCTAATGCAGCTTTTAATTAAATGTTCTGATATTATTATATGTTCATTATGGTTTTGATATTTTGGTGATGATTCTTTTTCAAAATTGCTTGTGAAAATTGATTGCAATGTTGTTCATAGTTCGTTCAAATTTCGACTAATTTTCTCTGTAGATTGTCTTCTCTGTTCATTTTTAGTTGCTTCTTGGGTACGGTAATTTAATCCATCGATTTTGTTAATTGGAATAACTAGATTTGAGTTTACAACTCACCATGTGGGTATAATCAAAATTCTCCTCCTTCCTTCTTCTTATTACTATTTACTGCAAGTGGAACGGGAAATGCCGCCGAAACCTATCACAAACATACCGGATAAAATTACCAACGAGGACATATTAACGGAATTAAAAGAAATTAACGCAAATCTATTTATTCTAACTAACAAAATCGATGGATGAAATTAAGTCTTTGCACACAAAACAACAGATTTTGAGAAGTGAAAGACCCCAAAGTTCGATCACACACACGCACACACAAAAAAAGTAAGTACCAGGACAGGCCTTGCGCATTGTGATCGTCTTCGAAAGTCCAGACCTAATTCTCTCCAACTCTGCCATAAGTGCTTCATTATTCGTACGATATAGAAAATATTCCCTCTCTCTCTCTCTCACTCACTCTCTCTCTCTCTCACTCACTCTCTCTCTCACTGTCTCTATTTCATTCTCTCTCTCATTCTCTCTCACTCACTCTCTCTCTCTCAACAAGTAGTATTGCCAATTTGTGCACCAACATCCACGACAGTGACTGTTGGGTGATGTTCATGCATAATTTTATTGAGGCCGGTACGATGAAAACCTTATTTCATCACTTTTCTGTGACCCATACTGCAGGATGGCGTTGTTTGTTTCCAAGCTGCTCTATACAATCAAATTCAGCTTTCTATATGGAATTCATGGAGGGTGTGTAACTGGAGTAGCATCTGACAATGACTTGACACAAATTTTAGCAGGTAATTTCCCAAGGTAGACCGGGATAATCCACTGAAAATTTCACGGTGTACAACATATCTTTTCAGTGACGCATCTTTTCCCTGAATATGATATGCTTTCAGGCTGACATTTTAAATGTTAACGTTTTATAACCTCGTTGCTGACTGAGCATATGTTTAACCTCACCTTCTGGTAGGAGAGCATGTTAGCTATAGTTTCTCTGCTGGGCGTTAGCTGCCTGTAATGAGCCTGTATAATATGAACACAGTGTGCTGTTCGAAATAATATTTATTTGTGCTGCAGTATCAAGCTTGAAGTCAGTGCTCTGTCTACCTTCGGCTGTGATGGCTTGTGTCCAGTCAGATATGACTGAAGTTGTTTCTTCTGTGACACCACCAAGAAATGAATATTTGTACGACGAATCGACTTCATGAACACATATTTCTGACATACCTGGTGGTTAGTTAGACTGGCACAGATGGACAAAATGATTTTGCTTATGCTTTTACGCGTTTTCTGAAGTCAAGAAAATGTTTAGGTGAATAAATCCTATCGCGTTTACCGCATGAATTGATGTAATCATTTCTAAGGGAGTTTACAACGATCTTTGAATGACGTAAATTTAAATTTTTCAGATTTGTTTTTTCTTGTTTGTTGATATTTATTTTGTGTCACCGATGAGAGTGAAGAATTTTCAGTGATGCTTTTCACCTGTGTAGTACTTGTTTCAGTAGTAGTGTAGCGCTTATTTCAAGAGCTCACCATTTATTCACTCAACATTCTGAAGCAGTCTTTCAGGTATCTTTCATTTCTGTTTTCTACATGAACCTGTGTCTGATTAAATTATCTGTAAATTTCCAAATTCACAGTCTTTAGGTTTCAGATTAATGTCAGTTATAAATCATGAGAAGTTTTCCAGTGGTGATTGATTTCTATTTAAAAATAGGTAACGGACATACGTGATTTTTTTAATGTCTACATTACTTGTAGACTATTTTATCAATGTGATAATTTTGTCTTTATATCGTCTGGGTCTTCAAATTCAAAGGACCAAACGTATTGCTGTGCTTGCAGATCAGCCACGTGGAGGAATGTAGCATCTTGCATTTTCTTCATTGACTTTCGTAACAAGCAAATGTCATATTGGTTGCAAATCTCGTAGTTTTTGTCCAGATTTCCTTCAAACTTCGTTATTCGATGGATTCAAATTCATCATTACTCTCGTTGCGAGTAATTGTACCCAAAGCAACAACAACTGTCTGTTCACTTCTGGTCTATTCTGTTGTCATCACTGTTGTTTTGGTGAAGGGAGGGTGTTAGGAAGGCGAACTGGTTTCTTTACTAAAACTATTTTCGTATGCCTTACGTTCTTGGTTCCAAACTTCAGTCTGTCGTACTTTTCGTTTCCTTATGGGAAGGTCAGCTGGCTGGATACAGAAACTATCAGTAGTATACTGGATCAAAAGCATAATGTCTACCCACTTTCTCTTTAACAATCCGCATTGTGCCTCAGTGAAAAGAATCAAGAAAGCAGTATTAGGGTTTATATTACGAATAAAAACCAAAGAAACCTTTCCCTTACAGAAACTCACTGTCTGGAAAGGAAACAAAGTGAAAAGTCCACCAACCATAAATCCATCATTAGCTATCGATACAAATAAATAAATTCAACCAAACTTTGATTTGAAATACCGAAAAGTCTCTTACGTTAAACAGTGTTTATCGCAGCCAAAATAAAGTCTCGTTTTGCCAAGTATCAGTTCACGCTTCATAATTAAGAAATGTTAGAATTGTAATGGGAAAGTAAGCAACTTCGAGTCGAGTAAGTTGATAATCATTTAATTATACTATTATGCCTTGTAGCCAAGCAATAATTGAGATGCTAAAATTATATGGAATTACGAGTGAAACATTGTCTGGAAATGTTCAGAGCACTGATTTTTTTTGTCCAAGCAAAGCAACTGATAAATTCAAAGATATTTTAGTCCCACTTTTTTTTCTTATTTGTAGACAATGCTTTTCTGACAAAAATAGATAAATAAAATATGAAATTCAATAGAAAATTTACGTTCTTTGTGAATATATCAAAAACTTTCATCACACTTCTGTAACCTGACCACTGTAAATCAATCACAAGCGAGTGCATATAGGTCTTGGAGGATCTTTATATTAATTTTAGATATACAAGGTAAGTGTATGGTTGTTTGACTTTTTAGAAATGAGGTCACAGCTAGTCGTTTATAGGGCCACTTCCACTGTTTTCTCCGCCTATATTCTACAGTTGTGTTTAATCAGCATATTACTACTATACCTTCTCTTTTTTCTAATTATTTTTTTTTTTTCGTTGAGACTTGTGTTCTTTGTACGAGGCGTTTTGCACTAAACACGCATAATTATAGTACAAATATATTTGAATTAATTCATGTTAAGCTGATGTAACTGAATGGTGAGGTGTCCCACTCAACTGGTAATCACTCCAGTCATAGTTCAGTCTTAATAGACTTTCTCAGCGAAAAATATATTGAACATTACAATACTGTAAACGTCTAAATATTGTTAATATTTAGACATTGTTAAAACATGCACAAGATTGATCTTCATGAAATCTAGATTTTTATAACTTTTTTTCGTATGGATTTGTTAAAATGATAAACACGCACATGTCATATACACACATACACACACACATACAACGACTTATTGTAGGCGCAAATTATCAATGGTTAGCTACAAGAACAAAATAATGAAACAAAAGGTACAATGAACGAATGACCACACTTTGCGAAGTCAGTGTATATCCACAGACAGACGTGATCAAAGTTGAACACTTCTGTCTGTTGGGTAATAACATTTTGACATGAAGACTAAGAAGTGGTATAAGTAGTAGTAGTAGTAGTAGTAGTAGTAGTAGTAGTAGTAGTAGTAGTAGTAGTAAAAGGAGGAGGAGGAGGAGGAGGAGGAGGGGGAACGACGGCAGCATTGGAACAGGACACAAACGAAATAGTCGATTACATCAGTCTCAATACAATATCTTCCCAGCATTTGCAGAATTTGAACTCAAAACTTCAAAAGCTGTAATTTATTACTACAAAACATTTTCCCGATTCTCTATTGGTTCTGCTAGTCCATAAGAATCCATAATAACGAAGATCTTGCTGAGACAAATTTCGAAGAAAAGACAGAGCTAACAGTGTGTCTGGCTTTTACTGTTGGAAGGATCCATCCGTTGATTAGCCATTACAGCAACAAAAGAACTACAGATCTTGTAAAATTCCTGTAACACGACAGTACACTTTATTCGTTTACAGAGTTAATCTGTGTTTGTATGTAGAATCTATTTACACCTATATGGGCTAAATCAGAGACTATCTTCAGTAAGAATTCAGAAAAGATTTTTAGTTTGTAATTCAAGACCAATTAATTCAGCTAATATGTATTCATACTCTTAACAAAAGTATATCGTATATTGATGCTTATTTAATATGCGATATTTTCAATAGGGAAGTATTGGGTCTTGTTATTAAGCAATTTTAGCTAGCTTTTCTCAATAAGGTCTATGTAATGAAGTTAACCAATCAAATAATTATTCAATCAATATATTAGGTAAGGTCATCTATTGTAGGAATTACGGTCTTGACATTTAGGACTTAAAACACATAAACCATATCTAGAAAATGGCCGGAAATTTGTCGAATCAGTTTCTCTGAATGTGTTCAATAGTTTCATTAACCACATACAAGCTTATATGTTTTGAGGATCATATATTTAAGTCAGGAGGCGGTTATCAGGTAATATTCTAGCAACCCATGGCTCTTTGATAAATATTTGTTTTTAATCAAGTCTAGCTTTAAGTGAGAGATACTAATCTATTTTGAGTTAAATGTAACGATGGACTGTTTTTTACATACATACATACTTACATATCTATGATAAAAGCGCACTAAGTATGAGTAATAGACCGGTTATAGGTTACATCTATCTATCTATTACACACACACACACACACATATATATATATATATGTATGTATGTATATATATATATATATATATATATATATAT
>NC_068991.1:36132133-36133425 GCF_001194135.2 Octopus bimaculoides | reverse complement strand
TATATATATATATATATATATTTAAGCAGTTATATTATTATTTCTGTATAAGAGCATATAACTGGTCAGAATGTTACCGTCGGTTTCGCGTCGATAGTTGTACTTGGCAATGTTTACGAATCTTCAGACAGGTTGGCCGGAAGTACACAGCTTCTTTTATACCGGAGATATAGATATTGTTACGATGAAGCAAATTCATATGTATCGCAACAACAGAAATTGTTCAAACAAGGAATTAATATTCAAAGATTTTCATGAACAGTCCTCAGTTGTTTAAAGGTGAACGTTCCGATCCGTATTCACCTTCCTCTCTTGTTTTGCACTATCCGCACCAAGTCCTCCTGTATTCTCAACTTCCCTTTTTAACAGGAAGTAAACAAGATTACCTGCCTTGCTCGTCAACAGGAAATAAACGAGATTACTTGTCTCGTCCCATGCTTACTTCCTGTATATACACACATATATATAGACACACCTCTGTCATTTCACTTCTGCCAAAAGGTCGTTGACAAACTTTTATCTTGCCACACTCAGAAGACATTGTAAGTTCTCTCCCTTAATTATATTATAGATATACATAACAATATTATAGTGAGTTCCCCATAAATATCGAATTCAACGCAGAAGGAGAGGTCTGCGAAGCAGAGATGGTATCGTCCAACAGCAGAACGATACTCATACAGAAATGTTTCGGGTCTGCGCAAAACATGTTTTAAGGCTATCCTGAATTATCACAGATTATCTTTCAGAATGCGAAAGAGGCATAATGTTACAATCTTAGCAGTTATGTATGGTACTAAAACGCCATACAAGTTCAACTAAAACGAATTGAGAGAGAGCATAATCATTCTAAAAATTGTCCCGGGTGCTTTCCTCGAAATGTTTGGTGTACTGCCCTCATAAGTGAGAATTCGTTGTGGTAACGTGTTCATACCTAACTTTTGACAAGCCACATTTTGGGACTAGGAGTAATCAGAGTCTAGGATAAGTGCCCAGTTTTGGACATACATTTACACACGTACGCAATTCACGCACTTCAACTATGGCTAGTAACAATCAATGAGAAATTACTTTCTCCTCCAGGAAAAAATAATTTTTCACTATATTCCATTCCGCTTCCTATTAGCAACATTGTCATCTAGGATTTATACATACTGCTAAAATAAAAAAGGCAATATGCTTCAGGTCAGTATGTCTGAAGAATGAATATTACCAAGTGCAACAGTCTGCGAAAACCCGACAGTAAAATTCTGACCAATTGCATACCAGAACCAGTAATATACTACTCGACT
>NC_068991.1:36127651-36132123 GCF_001194135.2 Octopus bimaculoides | reverse complement strand
TGTGTGTGTGTGTGTGTGTGTGTGTGTGTGCGTGTGCGTGTGCATGCGCGTGCGTGCGAGAGAGACAGAGACAGTGTATTTCCTTTTCCTTTCGATATATCTGACTATTGCGTTATAAGGGAAATATTACATTGCTTCGAAAGAGGTACGAGTTAGCAACAGCAAAATCTATGCCAAGAAATTTCTTTTAATCTTTGCAATTATGGAAAAGTAGACGTCAATATTATATTGAAAACTTCTTTCTTCTCACTTATTTTTTAAAATTTACTTTTCAGATATATAATGTCAGACAACAGGTTCTCTCAGCAACTGAAAAGGTACGCTGTAATCATTGCCTTAAAAGTGCAGCTTAGGGATACAGAGATAGCTCGCTTCCTGAAAGTTTCCTGACCCTTTGTTGCCAAAAGTCGAAAGGAGCTGGAAGCTGTTGACGGGAATATAACATCAGCAGCCAAATACAAAGGAATATAACATCAGCAGCCAAATACAAAACGCTTAAACAGGGTCCTAACACCATTAGAAGATATAATTTTGTAAAATAAGTCCAAGAAATGATAGATGAAAACTCGGCAAGTCAGTCAGAGGCATTACAAAGGACCTCAATAATCGATCAAAATCTGGCAAGTCAATCAAAACCATTACAAAATACTTCAAGGTTTCAGAATGCATCATCAGAAGAGTTGTACATGAGGACATCCGGTACAAGTCATATGTGATGCGGAGGGGTCAGTTTATGTCTGATGTGATAGGAGAGAATCGTTCGATTCGGGTAAAGCGTTTGCTAAAGATGTTAAAATACCAAGAGGTTGGAGTGCTTTGGATTTTCTCCGATGAGAAAGACTTTGATCAGGATAGACTGAATGGACGACAGATGGTTGTGCAGAGACCTGAATGAAGTTCCAACAGTCATACATATAAATTCCCAGCAACTCTGATAGTTCTTGGAGTCGTCAGCAATGAGGGAGATGTCAAGCTTCCTCACTTTTTTCACCGAGCTTAAGAGTCAATGCCGCTGTCTACATTGTGAAGCTCTCGATAAACAAAGCACGCAACAGACGGTCATATGTCTTACAAAAAGATTTTGCACCTTTCCATAAGGCTAGAACAACCCCAGCGTGGATGCGTACCAATCTCTATGATCATGTTTTCATAGAGACATGGCCACTTAGCTCACCGAATCTCAATCCACTGGACTATTAATTATGGGGTCTAGGTGAGAGATAATTCAACACACCCATAACACCATATAATCTCTGAAGTTCGCCATAACCAGTTCTGTGTCCAAAACTGATAAGGATCATCTGATTCGGGCATGCCAACACTTTCGACCCTGTCCTGAAGCAGTAATTGATGGTAATGGTGGAGTCATTGGATCGGTGGAATAAAAGGAATTTCAAGATTATTAGCACCAATTTCTTCTCAAATACAACTTTTCTTTGATAAACTGTGCATCTTTTTTCTAAATTCTGAAACTATGGTAAAAGATACACACCCATGTTTCCACACATTAGGACTGAATCTGATACCTCTTATTTGTGAAGCGAATTTCTTGACCACTCGGCTCAGCTACTCTTGTGTTCATTTCTTCTACAAACACACAAGCGCACGCCCCCCGCCCCCCACACACACAAACACGCACAAACATACACACACACACATACACGCACGTATTAACACACATACATATACAGAATTTGTTGTTTGGCACATTGATATAAATATATTAAACTGCCTTTCGTAAATATCACAGCTCATCAACAAAGAGGCTTCGTTGCCCTAACCCTTAACACAAATGAACTGAAATGTATTCCGTTGAAGCGTAATTAGTTCATTGCTTGATGTCTAAATGCTGTAACCAGTCGCAAGTCCGCATAAAAGCTTTACACTCGCTTATGTCAATGGCCACTCTTATAAGTTCAAATTACATTAAAACCAATGCTGTGATTCACTATGCCGCTGATGTTTAGATTTCTTTGTGTCGTCACTTCTTTACATGGTTCATCTTGTACTTTATAACATTATTATTTTATCAACTGTTATCAATTAACTGAGGATGCTGAACATTATAATGTAAATTTGGTTTATGAAATATGCCATGGTTTGTCTTTTGTCTTTTATAAATAATATGTTGTATTAAATGTATTGATTAATCATAGCTTAACAGAGCTTTGCACAAGCCAGCAAATTTATCTTTTGCTGTTTGCATATGGCAACGGCAGTTCTTAGTTGGCTTTCAAAAGCAGATTTGTTGTCTGTAACTGGTAAAGCGTAACGACGCAAAAGCATGTACCCAGCAGTCTGATGATCTCATTTGTAGTCCAACTCGGTGTGTTTTCAAAGACAATGTCTATAAGAATTCCTCTTCCGAGACGAGACAGTTAACCGCAGCGAATGTCCTGCCACGTTTCAGGGTACACGAACGTGTTAAAAATAATAGCAGCTTTATATCTTTTATGATTAAATGGAAGAAACTGTGAAATAGATAGAAGCATTTAGCTATGCATTAATAACTTGCCCTTGAATATCTATTCCTTGTTTCATTTAAATAACCTAGTGCTTATGACTGGGTAATGTCAGAGAGCGCATTATGTCTGGTTTATTAGTAGAACTCTAATATATTTCTAATATATTACATGAATGTGATTTTGCATATTAGAATCAGATGGCTGGTTTTGCATATTTACAGGAACTGCTGAAGCAAGTTACTTGTAACTAGAAACCGTCCTCCTTATAGTCACTCAAGTGAAAATTGGAAATACATTAAAGTTTCATACATTAGTGAAGTAAACTAATATATCTTGCCTGGCATAACATTGTGACAAAGCCTGGATTCGAGCTTTGTTAGTAATCAATATTAGTTGATAGAGATGAAATTACTTCGTTGGTCGGATATTGAACGACCAACTGATGAAGCATAGATTTTTACCTCTAGCAATATAGTTCTATGTATCTATTCTCTGTACATTTAATTCTGCATTACTTAAGATGTTCACTTGAGGTGAAATAGCATAATGGATAAAGTATTAGATTATTTGTACATGGATCATAAGTTCAAATTTTCTGGTGGTGTTTTGAAAATTATCTGGGTAGAAACCTTCATTTTACATTTATTAACTTGTGGGATCCATTTGGTAGTGTCGTGTGGAGTAAACGATATATTATCTTATCCTGAAACTCAGATTAGGGTACATTCGATTTATCTTACAAGTTGTACACCCAACTATGAAGAAAACATTTCAGGTCTTCTGACAATGTAACTTAGGACAGATTGATGTATCATCTTTTATCTGTTTAGTGCAAATGAATTTACCAGATTCTTCTTTTATTTCCATTTTCTGATATAATATGCTATGTTACTTTACAAACGAACGCAATACAATTGTCTTCTAAAGATATGCATAAAGCCAAAATTTCTTTACAGTTTTTAACTATGTAAATGACCCTAGAAACTGAACCAGAGTTTAAAATTTTTCTTGGCAATAGTTTATAACCCTCCCTGCCACATTTATACATTTGTGCATGTGTTTACAAGAATCTCTACTGCAAGATATATATATACACACATATATATATATATATATATATATATATATGCACGTATGTGAGTGATTGTGTGTGCTTGTGTGTGCTTGTGTGTTTGTGTGTGTGTGTGTGAGAAAGAGAGAGAGAGAGAGAGAGAGAGAGAGAGAGAGAGTATGTATAAATAGAAAGATATTTTCTGAATAAACTAGTTAGATGAGTTCGTGTAGCATTTTAAAGAAACCTGTATCAAGAAAAACTCACTTGGAACAAATTTAAAGTATTGCTCTATAAATAAATATTTAATTACTGCCAAAATATGAGAAAGCTGCCCAGTTTTCATTTTGCTTCAAATTTTTTTCTTCTTTTTTCTTTCGACAATTCAGGTAAAAATACAAGTGCTTAATTTGAAACAGACATTCTTTAAGATGAAGCCAAGTGAAAAATGGTGGTGGGTGCGAGAAAAGCAACATAAGTGGCCAAGGGAGAATTAATAAGGATTATTACTAATATATATTTTCAACAGTTAAAAACATCTCATTTCTACCGCTACCCCTTGCACGGTACAAATTAATAACATTAATAATATAAAAAAAGACGATAGAGAACAAAACAGATTAGAACTGATATCTAGCTACGTTTAGGGTATGCCCCTTTATTTGAGGTGAAACAAAACCAAAGTTAACAAGATAATAATAGTGTTGGAGAAACTAGCAAATAGGCAGGAGAAAGAAACAGAAGGAAAGCTGCTAATGAAAACGACAAACGATGAAAACGAAAAATAGCAAAATCAATGAAGAGAGCGCAAGAGAGAGAGAGGCGAGGTGCAGAATAAGAGAGGACGAGAAAGTAAGGGGGCTTGATAAAGCATATGATGAATTATATATCTGCAAATTACAAGCAGACAATATATTTATATATATATATATATATATATATATATATATATATAT
>NC_068991.1:36125538-36127057 GCF_001194135.2 Octopus bimaculoides | reverse complement strand
TATGTACGTATGTATATATGTATATACATAATGGAGTCTCCCGTCGAAGATGACTTATGAGCCTTCAACTTTTGCCGAACGACCTGCATAAAGGATTTGTTAATAGTGATTAAATGCTCGTGCTTCACATTAGCTCATTCTCTTCATCAAAGTGGCTGAAAGGTGCACGGTGTACCACGTGTCAAGTGTCGAAGTGATGGCAGAGCAACAAGAGATGAAGTGTTTTGCTCAAGAACTCGATGCACCGCCCTAAAAAAGCAATAAATGTTCAGCTTATTACGTCACAACAGACTTCCGAAATTTCACATGTTAAATGCATTTCCATGCATGTTCTTGCTCATACTGTGCAACAAGCTATAATGGATGAAATAAGACAGGCTACAATATCAAATATTCATCTCCTATAGCTGTTTCAATTATTAGTACATTTTAACAACAATTGATATATAACGCCATAATTATATAATTATAAAGGAATAGGACTTAAGAATCAGATTATCATTTAAAAAATTTTTGCAAACAATCTTTGATAATGTTATTCTTAGATCCTATATAATTATAATTATGCATTTATACAACTATGGTTGTTAAGTAAAAAAGATTATCGGAACACCCGAAGAAAATGAATATTTAAAACTTATATTGCACCCTGTTACTCTTACACATCACTGCTTAGCGTTGTCACCTCATATCTTATCTATGGTGAGCTGCTGAATAGCGCTACCAGTCATTGAACGATGACGGGAATACCATAAGACGAACCTGTGTCACGTGTTAGTTCACAGTGTCTGTCTTTCTGGTCTCTGCAACAGAAGGGGTGATAACCACACTGAAATGCATGCATACAACAGTCTGGTTATGGAGTGCCATGTAATGACTCAGTGTATCTACACCGATTTGTTTACGGCGAGAAATTGTTTCCGTAAAAAAAATACAGGGAATAGCTTTCTAAAGGTTCAAATATGCATCAAGTATATTTGAACTAGTAAAAAGCCTGTATTTATATATATATATCGCTGCTTAACACTGCCATCCTGTAATTTATATATATATATAATCAAAATAAGTAACAGGATATCAAGTAGTGATGCAGTTCCACCGTTTCAAGCGGCTCCACATAATTGAACAATATGGGGTGACAACGCTAAGCAGTGATGTATAAAAATAGCAGGGTGCAATATCAGTTTTAAATATTCGTTTCCTTCAGCTGTTCCGATAATACCGAACTGACTTGGTGCTTCAACTTAAGTAACTAATTCAACTGAATCTCAATTATATATATATATTCTTTTATTCTTTTACTCTTTTACTTGTTTCAGTCATTTGACTGCGGCCATACTGGAGCACCACCTTTAGTCGAGCAAATCGACCCCGGGACTTATTCTTTGTAAGCCTAGTACTTATTCTATCGGTCTCTTTTGCCGAACCGCTAAGTGACGGGGACATAAACACACCAGCATTGGTTGTGAAGCAATGCTAGGGGGACAAACACACACACACACACACACACACACACACA
>NC_068991.1:36120789-36125150 GCF_001194135.2 Octopus bimaculoides | reverse complement strand
TATATATATAGCAGATGACCTGTTTAAGTATATATCTATTGGAATAGGAGTATTAGTAAAATTAATAGAAAAAATATGTTTAAAATGTTATAATAGAAGTAATAACAACACCAATAACAACAACAACAACAACAACAACAACAATAATAATAATAATAATAATAATAATAATAATAATAATAATAATAATAACAACATTAATAATAATAAGGGCATTTGTAAATTTCTGGACAAAATAATTTATACGCTTTTAGCTTACACTCGCACCTGTGCACACTGTGACACGTAGGCATGCATACATACAAAGCCTGTGCGTGTTTACACATGAACATACATGTTACCAAACAGAATACACACACTCACACGCACATACATACATACATACACATGGTAGGGAAGGGAGAGAGAGAAAGGATATGAATAAATTTTCAATCTTACCAAGTATGGGGATTTCCTTCGTGTGGAACACACACCTAATATGCCTGTGATAATGAACTGTAAAAAGAAAAAAAAAAGACAACAATATTTAGAAAGTGAAAGTAGCCAACAAGGTAAATGAACACAGCCTGTATAAAACAGATTATTTTCAGTCTTTTTGGTCTATTGTGTATTACCTTATTACAAGTTGGCATTGACTAAACTAAAATTAGCTGCAGTTATTACTGCAATGGAGTTTTCTCAACTGCTTTTGCTCTTTATATCATATATGTCTGCGTGGATTTGTGTGCGAGTGTGTGTGTGTGTATATATATAACATATACGTATATACAGAAGAACGTATATGCATATTCACCAATATTACATGCTTTTATTCATATACATGTATGCATTCGTGTGTGTGCGTGTGTGTGTGTGTGTGTATATACATATATATGTATATATACGTATACATATATACACAGACATACACACACACATATATATAGTTATATGTGTGGCTGTGCGCGCGCTCGTGCGCGTGTGTATCATAATGTGCATCAAAGAAAAAGGAGAGGGAGCAAAAGAAACAGTGAAGTAAAAATATGAAATAAAAACAGCTAAACATGGCGGAAGTTTCTTACAATGACCTTTACATGTAAGCTGTGGAAGTTGAGATATTTTTATAGTCGGTGGATGGTGTAAGACTACGTCTGTGGTCATGCAAAAGTGCACTACATATGTACTACATTTGCAATTTGGCACAGACTAAAATAAGCAATATTCATGCTATTTGCTTTTCATTCTCATTCTCATTCTCTCTACCTTTGACTCGATTCTTATTTTATGTTCTTTTCATCTCTATCTCTCTCTCTCTCTCTCTCTCTCTCTCTCTCTCTCTCTCTCTCTCTCTCTCTCTCTCTCCCCACTACTTCCCCTTTTCTCTTTCTTTTTGTTTTAGTCTATGTTCGCTTACAAATGTGTGCATGTATTTATAAGTATTTTTGCATGATTATATAACCCAAAAATATTCTTTGCGTTTATTTTTCTCCATATATTTTGATACTTGTATTATTCTTGTTTAATATTTTTAGGGGACGGTAATTTTTAGGAATCAAGATATCAAAATCTGATATTTTCCATTTATTAACAAAAAATTTTATTCGCTTTGTAATAAAAAAAATATGAATTACATAAAAATATAATTTTTACCTTAACCTTGTTGACAATTATTATGTCTAATAAATCAGCTTGTAAATATATCCTGAGTATGTAATATTCTGTGTATTCCTCAAGTGTTGTTACCAAAATGCATTGTGGAATGTGCTAGTGATTATTCTGAGCTATTCAAAGTAACTTCCTCTCCCCAAAAGACATAGACAGTCAGATTCAGTTATATTTGACTATGCTGATAAAGTTCCGAACGATTAGAGTTTCATATCTTGTCCCCTGCACGACAGATATTTGGTCTCAATTTTTGGCACAAGATCAGCAATTTGAGGAGAGGGTGTAAGTCGAGTACGTCGTCCTCAGTACTCAACTGGTACTTATTTTATCGACCCCGAAAGGCAACGTCGATCCCGAAAAGCAACGTCGACCCCGAAAGGCAACGTCGACCCCAACGGTATTTGAAGTCAAAACGTTAAGCTGGAAGAAATATCACAAAGTATATTTTCCAGCTCAGTAACGATTCTGCCAGCTTGCCGCCAACTGCACGATAGATATTTAACTAAATCTAAGTAGATGGTTGTTGTTGTTGTTGCTATTGTTATTGTTTGGCCCAATGTCATATCTTATTCAGCAAATATAGGATCAAAGACGTTCAGGCTGTGGTCAAATCCATCTTTTCCTTCAGACATACTGTATGCAGTGTTACTAAATTATATGTCAAGATGCCTGTGGTAATTTGTTCTGAATCTTTTGCTCTGAGTTCTTGCAAGGTCGGCGTTGCCTTTCCTCCTTTTGAGATCGATAAAATAATGTAGAAGTCCAAACATGTGAATTGATGCTATCATAAAAGTGTAGGACAAGATAGCGTTTGTTTTGTCTGCTTCTGTTTGTTTCGTCTGCTTAATTCATCATTTGGATTAATACCACCACCTGGCTTTTGACTGTGTATATTATATATATATATATATATATATATATATATATATATATTATATATAAAAATATTAATTTAGTTTTAACATACCGTACATCTTGCAGATGTATGTATATATGAGTATGTGTCGTGTGCCTATTATACATTAAAAAGTAGCAAAGGATAAAGCTATATTGTCGTAGGAAGTAGAGTTTCCGAAGTCTCCAACAGAGAGCTTCTTCAGAGTTGTGATGGTAGGGGAGAAAAGTACATATGAGCTTTACATCCTGTATATGTAATGTATAATCCATATATGTGTCTGTGTACGTGTATGAGTGTGTGTATGTGTGTGTGTGTCTATGTGCGCACGCGCGATATATATCTTAATATAACATATATTTATATATGTATGTATGTATGTATGTATGTATGTACAAACACACTATTCTGATCAAAAACTTGAATACGAAGTCGAAATTAGTTTTTATTGTAAACGTTTTGTTATAATTATAAAGTGTAATTATGCATCATCAGATGTTTGGAACAAAGTTAATGATTATTACGTACCGTGATGAAAGATGAATGATTAAATATTGTTTCATCTTTCATCCATTGGCATTTCCAATGTTGCATCATACATGGAATTCTCAATTGAAAGAAAACCTTTCAAATTATTGCATTATGTGGCAATGGAACCATGTTGAGGTAAATATCAATGTACCTAAACATTGCTGCTGATGTTGTCCTGAAAGCTTTGTCTCCATTTGGGCAAAATTGTGAATACAAGTCTTTAAGTAGACCTTATTATTTAAACTGAAAGTAGGATTCAACGTCTTTGTGAGCATCCCTATTTACATCTAGCATTATCATGCAATCACAAAAGTAATGCCTTAGAAGCAGTTTAGAACGGGAAAATGCAGCACTAAGATATTGAGCAATAGTTGTAGAAAGGCTTCCAACTATTATCAAGACTTCCAATGAAATAATGAAGGTTCATCTGAAATTTTGTAAGAATCATAAAAGTTGGGAAAGGAGGAGAGACGATAAATCATGTTTAGTGATGAAACATCAATTAAGCAATTTGCATCCTACACTTCTTTGTCTCAAAATCCATCAACATCAACGGGTAATTCCATTTCACGCTTGCTGCAGTTAAATAACGCCTAGCCATTTTAATATTGGTGGAGAGGATTTTTACAACAGGAAAAGCTGTTATTTGGATATGCCCCATGATAAACCAAGCAACTCTAGAACCTACCAAAGCATTTCGAAGACGTTTCCTGCTCAAATGATCTTCTATAAATGCACATCCGATGATTATTTTTCTAAATAATTATGTTTTAACCGTTAATTACTTATATAACATCAAAACCAAAAGTGAGCATTAAGAACGGGCCCACTCATAATAATTACTACCACTACCACATTAGCAGCGGCAGCAGCAGCAGCAGCAGAAGTAGTAGTAGTAGTAGTAGTAGTAGTAGTAGTAGTAGTAGTAGTAGTAGTAGTTGTTGTTGTTGTTGTTGTTGTTGCACAAACATTTCACTAATAACGATGCAAAAACAAAGGTAGAAATTATCATGCCTTAAC
Organism: Octopus bimaculoides; assembly: GCF_001194135.2. NCBI lineage: Eukaryota > Metazoa > Mollusca > Cephalopoda > Octopoda > Octopodidae > Octopus > Octopus bimaculoides. Next base: position 36,121,060 of record NC_068991.1, on the reverse strand, counting down.
GACACAGTATTTCATTCATTCTGGAAGTGAATACGTGCAAAGTTTCATAGGTTGACACATAATAAATTGAAGGCAGCAAAATATCTTCCTCATAACAAAATAATACAACTGAATTAAGAATTTAATTCCTGACATGAAATTTGTAATCTTATAATGAAGAGGAAATAATTTGATAATTTACTTTTTATATTTAACAATTATCATTTATAATTTTATTCTGGACAGGGGCTTCCTAATTTGCCTACTCTGACAGCACGTCCCTGGTTTTATA
>NC_068991.1:36108957-36120725 GCF_001194135.2 Octopus bimaculoides | reverse complement strand
TATATATTACTACGAATGGTATATACACACAGACCCTCACACACAGACATAGCAATACAAAGCAGCAGTAGTCATAAGATGAGGATGGAGTAATGGTGGTAGGGGTCTTGCTCATACAAATGAGAATGGCGTCGAGAATGGCAAGAAGGACGTTGACAGCAAAGATGATGACGATGTTGATGATGATAATGATGATGATGATGATGATGAAAGTCTCAACGCTTTATACACACACACACACAGACACACACCCACATACACAAAGAGCAGAAATAATGTGTGTGTGTGTGTGAGAGAGAGAGAATAAGTATGCATATAATTGTGTGTATACAGCTAAGCATCAGTATGGTTTTACACAAATGCCTATTAATTTCTTCGTTGAAAACGTATTCACTAATTATGTTGTTCATAATTTAATGCATTACTAAACTGAATAATTTATTCATAATATCTAGATATTGCTGCTACTACTACTACTACTACTACTACTACTACTACTACTACTACTACTACTACTACTACTACTACTACTACTACTAAAGGGGTGATGATAGTTTAGATGTTTACCCAGAACAAAGAATAAAGATGGATCTGGTTTTATGAAATACTCCAGATGCTATCAAAAATGTGGTACGACTCTTGCGAATGATCTTTGTGATATAGTTTCAATTCGCATTTTAATGGAAATTTCATTGAACTAGCATAAATGTTACAATACGTATTTATCTTTCTTTTGAAAAAACTGTGCAACATCAGCGTTACGGGTTCTATCTCAGTGCGTAGATATTGAGCAGGGTCTTCCTTTATAGTCTCGGGCGGACCAGAAAGTAGAGTTTGAAATCTGGTAAACTGAAACAGTCATAGCAATTACTTGGCACGTTAAGCAGTGCTATCGTGTTAAGGTTCTCTGCAGATGGCCAGCACTGTGTGTTTATGTATATGAGTGACAGTATAGAAGACAGTTGTTTACCTCTGTCCAGTGTATTTAATTTCCACCAGCAGTTTTGACTGAAATGGTACATTTCAGTATATTACAACATAATACATGGAATATTACAGCATAAGAAAAACCGTTTTCCTTTAATGGCAAGTTAATGCGATTTCTTTATCCTTATATCTCCCATTCTCAACATACCGTTTACGTCTTTGCTCTCTCTCCTCTCTCTCTCTCTCTCTCTCTCTCTCTCTCTCTCTCTCTCTCTCTCTCTCTCTCTCTCTCTCTCTCTCTCTCTCTCTCTCTCTCTCTCTCTCTATCTATCTCTTTCTCACTCACTCACTCTTCTCATTCCTGACTCCCTCTCTCTTTCACTGTGGGTAGCAATAATCGTTGGGTGTTTGTTTATCTTGAGTCGAACCAATGATAATTTCAGTTCGCCAAGAATTGATACCGAGCAATATTACATGTAACCGCTTCGTCTTTGTTGTCCAAACTCATACTATTAGTAATGCTCACTAATTTCTCAGTTCGTTTTCGATTCGGTTGCGCAAGCTACTTTTGGAAAATCTTCTCAGTGTCCTCTCCGTGATGGCACAGAAGGCGTAGCATTAGCTGAGGCAAATGTGTTCCCACAGCCTTCCACGCAACTGCGTCTTATCCTCGACGGAGAATAAATATCCGTGTGCATGTGTCAGTGAGTGTTTATGTATGTGTATATGTGTGTGCATACAGAAAGAGAAAAAGAGAGAGCATGATTAAGCGAGTGAATAATGCAGATGTAAGATATATGAATAGATATCTCTTAGAGAGATGTGTGGTTTAAAAAGTTCAGTATTACAATTACAAATACAAACAAAACTGGAAATAATAGAAAATATACAAAACAGAAAATATCAAACGTGTGCATGCATCTGTGTGTGTGTGTATGTATTTATATAAACACATTCACCCATAAGCATATACATACTCGCACGCATATACATTTTTTTTATTTATCTCTCTCTTTCAAACTGGAATTGCTTTAAATAACTTTGCACATTACAGAAACAATAAAAACTATCTCCGGTTATCGGATTATAAAACTATATTTTATATCATTAAATATTTCAATGATTGTGATTATGCTAACCTTCCATATTCGGAGTTACATTAAAGAGAAAACGCACGATATATATACATATACATATATATATATATATATATATATATATATATATATATATATATATGCATGTATGCGTGCGTGTGTGTGCAGGCGCGTATGCATATGCATTTATTTATGTATATATGTATATGCAAGTATATATATATGTATACATGCATACATTCATATATGTTTATATATGTATCTATGCATGCATATACATAGGTATATATGCATGTATGAATGTATGTAAGTACGTATGTACGTGCATGTGTATGCATGTATGTATGGATGTATGCAAAACTAATGGCTGTGTGTTATCTTTCGTCTTTACCATTTCTTGCAAACCGTTTCATCCTACCTGACTCGCTTTGTGTATTAAACATGTAAATATCCATGCTCTACATACATAATGTATATGGAAATATTTACATGTAAATGTTTGGAAATCTTAAATTAATATGTATCTTCAATGCATTCATCCAGCTATTTACTTAGTAACGCAAATACTCGTTTACTTTTCTGGGTTTATTCTTCTTGTTTGTTTTTACTTTGTTTCATTTCCCTCTTCTTTCTTGATGTTTACTTCTGTTGTTTTGGTGTATCCGTTATTCATTTACAGTTATTTTTTTATCTTAAAGTTTACGAATGTTGAGGGAACCGCAGTCACATGAATAAGCTGCAAAATGTTTACGTTCGGTTTGCAATGTGGGCCATGCCCTTCTTCAGCAGTCGACCTTAAATTACAATAATTTCAACACATGTTGACTGAATCTCTCGAGCTAGTGGTGCAGAGTAGCATTGATGATGCTCGAGAATGTTCAGGTTCATATGATAAGACTTGCATGTTAGCACACCTTTCCTTTCCTCTTATCTATGCTGCCGCCACATCAAACCAATCCGAATGAAAAAAATATTTGAACGATGTCAAAAGTGTTTATTCCCTAGCAATCTACATTGGTCTAAAATAAAGAACTGTCCAACTTTATTCTCTACATGGAAAAGCCTTTTATAAATATGGTTAGCTGATCCAACGCAACGATTAAGCATAATGCTTGCTATGAGAACTGGGTTTTTTGTACTAAAACCTTTTCTATTTTTATGACGTCTAAATATAAGCAAGACAATGGTGAAAAAACATTTACTACACGCAATAGCTGTTTTATACTTAAATAAAAAAAAATGAGTTGGTTGGCAAAATGTAAAAGTGTAAGGCAAACATGTGTGCTGATACTGAATAGAAGAAATAACAGTAACCTGGTTAATGTAAACCAAAGTTCATGCCGGCAAGAAGCTATATTGCAAAGAAAAATCACCGATGCCCGGTTTTAAAGCAGCTAAAGATCGGTTAGCATTAATGTTTAGATGTAATGTAGCAGAATACTATAGGTTAAAGCTTATGCTTGTGCATCGTGCCGAAAATCCAGGGGCAATTAAAGGTCTTGTAAAAGTGACACATCCAGTCATAAAGAAAGTAGATAAAAAGCTTGGCTTGTTGCTTTATTGATACTACGTTAGTTTTCGCATCACTTTGTATCTGAAGTTAAAAAATATTAGGAAGCCAAAAGTATAATATTTCATGTGCTACTGATCGTAAATAAATCGCATCTTGTCATCCACAATCTCTACATCATCCTCCAAATATTAGATTAATGTTTATGTTTCTAACTACAGTGTCGTTTTTGTAACAAATGGATCAAGGTTTAATTGCAGCAATTAAAGTGTTTTACCTTGGTCATACATTTGATCAGTTAAAAAATGCTATTGATAAGGTCCGGCATTAAAATAATTTGGGAAATCCTTTAATCTTCTGGATACCGTAAAATGATAAAAGTGTTTAAGTAAAAAGCTAGGAAGAAAACTATGAAAAACCTAGAGATTGTTCGAAATTACACAGAAACAGTTGTTGATATTACTAATCAGTTACTCCTTTATGTTTGTATTAATAAATGGTGTGTTTCATAAATGGTGTGTTTCAATCATGTGATAAATAGATTGCAAATAAAACCTCATTGAAATGGAAGAGCATTATGAAAACGTTGACAAAGTAACAATGAAAATTCTTGTTTACTCAATTGTCAAAGGGTTCAACGGAGTCTTTTTCACATTTTCAAAAATTGACTGAGATTTTCAAACCAGAAAGTTCAAATTTCTAAGCAGAAAAATTGCTCCAGATTTAAATAATCTGATGCTTTCTCATGTAATTTATAAAGAAAAGAAAATGACTGTAATATACAAGGAACCTTTGATGTATTTATAAAGAAACAAGAAATTTCTTCTTCAAATGAATTAAATAAAAGGACCAAAGCCACATCCAGTAATGAACTAAATATTTGCCGCAAAGAATCATCGAGTGATGAAGAATATAAACTGGAGGCATTTGGTTATTATCTATAAATGATATGTTTAATAAAATTATTGTTCATACATAAAGTATAGTTTTAATGCCCCTAAGCTCAAATCTTACCAGCGAGAACATCCACTATTTGTATTGTCATTTTTATCTGAATTTGTCTTTCACTTAATGATTAGATACTTGGAATCAAATGTAACTTTGAGTCCTGTAGATGACTAAACAGAAAAAATGATTGATGCAATATTACTCTTTTCATATTTTATGCCCCCTCCCTCAAATTTTTAACTGATGCTCATCATTTTACCTGAACGCGCGCACACTAAGTTTAGCTTAAATTTCAGTCAAAATCTCATTATAATACAAATGTTAACATGAAATTTTAATTTGCTAACATCAACACAATATATGAACATATTATAGTAATATATATATGTATATAGGCATTTTACTAAACGTTTGGATAAGAGTGAAAGTGTTTGGAAAGATATAGGGATGATATCTATTAATAGAATCTAGGGAGCGTTCGTCTCTGAGCATGTAGCGTCCAAACTTGATGGAACCTCACTATCTACATAAACAATTCTCTCTCTATCCCTCTTTCTCTCCCCTCTCTTTTTTCCCCTCTCCCTCAATGCGATTACCATTTACACTTATTTGAAACAAATGTCGCAACCCAGGCAATTTGATATGATTGACATGTCTCACTGCTAAAAGTCCCTTACGGATAATTTATTGTTAGAGTAGGAATTGGGTTTACAACAGAGAGTATGTCGTATATATATATATACACAGTATAAATCATTTGAAATTTTAACACTGAATCCGTTATATTTACTAATGGTTTAACTGGTTGCTGTTGTTTAGCTTCAATATTGCCTGAGTAGACCTACACTTATAGAAATTCCAGGTATGACCACCCCATCTTTCTCTCAACCATTTTGTAACAAAAATCGTAGTATCACATGTGTTGTTTCATTTTCAAGACAGAAGGCTGTAATTTAGGGATGATTTGGCTACTGTTTCAATCAGGTCGTATAGCCATAGAGAGGCTCTGTCATAAGACTGGCGTGATTAAAATATAGTGTAAGTGTTCCTGAGCCACGAGTAGGAAGATTATTAGTTTTCCTTTCAACCCTGTTTGTTGCTATTTTCAAAGTGAGAAATCAATAATATTTTGGTTTAAAGAACGTCATAAGAGCATCGGGTTACATCAAGTCTCAATACCTTTAATTCCGACTGAAAAGTACTACCAAAGTTAACATTGCATTTTGCTTACAGACGTTCACTGAAACCAGGACTTGTGGGTATGTTCTTGTCAGTAAAACAGCAAAAGAGAATGCAGCCGCCTCGTTTTGTGCAATCTAAGACCAGCAGTAATTAAAAAAGTACCTTAGATTGTAAATGTAACATATTGTTTCTAGTGTTAAGGAAGAAATATTGCTTTCAAGTTTTGGCCCAAGCCCAGCAATTTCAGGGGAGGGTTATGTCGATTAGATCGACCCCAGTGCTCAACTGGTATTTATTTTATCGATCTCGAAAGGCAAAGTCGACCTTGGTGGAATTTGAACTCAGAACGTAAAGACGAAATGCTGCAAAGCATTTTGCCCCAACATGCTATCGATTCTGCCGCCTTTGTTAAGGAAGGAATATTACTACTTGTATGTTGTGTGCCGCAAAATTTAACCTAATCGGTTCCCTGCTGTATTATTTTCACTTCGTTTACAAGAAAAGAATGAACATTACACTCCACTACACTTCATAATTTCCTTCTTTTCTTCCAATGTAAATATAGATGCTTGTGTTTTTGTATGCGTAATCATGGTAATGATGTATAGTTGGTATACCTATACACCATCAACAGCTAGATCAGAGATCAGGGGTAGTGTGCACATGGGGGGGGGGAGTGTTATGGAACATGTGGTTGAGGTTAAACCGTCCAGTAAACCTGACCTTGATCTATGAGGCCTGGCTGGCAATGGTCTTTCATATTTAGTTTCTTTATGATATGGTCGATGGGAGAGGGGATATTATAACCACTAACGTAGACAATAATGTAACTACTACTACTACTACTACTACTACTACTACTACTACTACTACTACTACTACTAGTGTGCTGGTCACAAATCACCACAAGGGGCAAGAAGCCATGCTAGAGAAGAACCATCCAACCCGCAGAAGCATGGAAAAAACGGACATAAAATGATGATGACGATTGTAATTATACCATCATCATCTTCGTCGTTGTCATCATCCTCCTCATCATCATCATCATTGTATACGCTAAATTTTTCGCTGAGCTGTCATTTTGCTGAGGGCACCTGACTCCGTGATCTCTATGGCTCCCAAAACCCTTTCATGTAATATTAACGACTACTAGACTTTGGAGTGTGGTACCTTGCCAAAGGCTTTCTTCATGCCAGCGAATGATGCTTACAAGGGCTCGCACTAAGATGCGAACTTCAGTAGTTGTCGCATAAAGAAGATGGCATAAGTTTACCCCATCCTAGCACAACTCTGAAATGCATTTCATTTCAGTTATTTCTCTTTTTGATCAGTTGTGCTATGTCTGACCTACTCGTGGGTGAAGAATTTTTCCTGTCTCAGCACACGAAGAAGCGCGTATCTGAGTCAAATGGTCAAGATAGATAAGTATGACTGTGCATATGTATGTGTTTGTGCGTATGTGTATAGATATATATATATATGAGTCTGTATCTGTCCATGTGTGCGTGCGTGGGTGTATGTGTGCGCATGTATGTGTATGTATGTGTGTATATTGAAGACTCAACTCTGTCTTCAAGATTTTTATATATTTTTTAATTTGTTTATTTGTCATTTGTGTTTAGTTTGAAAAATAGACTTCCTAATTCAATTAACGCACCAAAACTTTCTAAACCTAATCTTTTAAATGAAATAATAAGAAAGAGTATGAAAAACCTTCAATAAAAGAGATTTACTCACGCACACATAACCATGTATAAGTGTAGATAGACAGACAGACAGACAGATAGATAGATAGATAGATAGATAGATAGATAGATAGATAGATACAACAAACATTCCGTTGAATTTTATAAGGACTTTCCAATGTCTTGAGTAAAGCCCCTTTTTGATAATGACAGTAATGAGACATTTATCATTGTTATTAATTTTGCTATTCTTATTATCTATTTTGTCGTATTTGTTACTGTTGTTGTTGATATTGATCTACTGTAAACTAAAATGGAATGGTTAAATAAAAGACGAGAAATAACATCTGTTTCTTTCCCAAAGGTTTGAATAATTCCATTTCGCTGCTTCTGGGAATCTAATGACACAGCAAATCCGAATGTTACTGGCAATTATTTGCCTTTATCGAACAATAAATTGAAAGAAAATGGCTGGCTTTACTGATAAAGATCATGGACGACCTTAAATCAAATTGGCAACCAGTTGTTTCTTTCTTTGGTCAGTTGTATTCAGGTCTGAATCCAAAAGAAAAACTTATCTGTCCAGTCTGTTATGAGTATTCAGACATTTTGCCTCGTAATTTCAAAACTGAAAAAGGTTTCAACCTCCTCCTCCTCCTCCTCCTCCTCCTCATCCTCCCTCTCCTCCTCTTCCTCTTCCTCCTCCTCCTCCTCCTCCTCCTCCTCCTCCTCCTCCTCCTCCTCCTACTACTACTACTACTACTACTACTACTACTACTACATGTTTTTGATTTTCTAGAAGTGTTTATCGATGTTTTATTTTATGTTCTTGCTATGCTTGTTGCTGTAGTTCTTATTCTTATTAAAAAGATGGTGGATCGGCAGAAATGGCAATAAATTGGCAAAATTGACGGTAGATCGGCAGAATCGTTTGTGCAGATGTCAAAACACGTTGTTGTATTTTGTGATGCCGTTCTTGGCGGAGGATTGGCAGAATCGTTAGAGCCTCGGACAAAATGCCCGATGTTCTGGTCTCCTATAATCTCAGCTCGAATAGATTAATATAGATAGAATTGGCTATAATTCTATCTTCGTATGCAGCTTCCTAAAAAGTGACTCTGTCAAGTTACTCAAGCTACAAGTGTTTTCGCATCCAAATTTCCTATAAATTACACTCTGCTGCCGTATGAAAAGGAAGGACAATTCAAAAATGTATTTTTAGATATAGTTGATGTTGTAAGGAAGAGAGGATTGAACACAGCGGTCAAGTCATACGCACACATATTCATGCATACATACATATATTATACACACACACACATACGACATACATATATACACACACGCAGACACACACACACCACACACACACACACACACACACACACACACACACCACACACACACACACACACTGTTCATCATATACGTGTATGTGTAATATGTGACTATTCCTTTCTTCTGGTTTTTTCACAAAGCATAAAATAATTGATTTTCCCAATATATTTTCACCTCATTGACTGTATGATTCTGTGACCATTTCTGACAATATATGATGGTTATGATCACCCCGAAGAAGCAAATAAACCCTTAAAGTATTTTATAATCCGAAATTATAATAAAAAATAAATGAAATGTTAATAAATATATAAGCAACAGGTGATAAAACAAATAAATAACATTGAAAAACTGATTAAATAACGTCGGAGAATCATAAATATACTAATATCAGGGAGAAAAAATAGAAACATTTTCACATTTCCTAAACCAATAACAAAGAATTCTGTCATCAGACAATAAAACTTGAATATTCAATTCTTCCTGCAATATTCACACAAGAAGCCAATATTCGATGGAGCATCATCATGATAAATGACAATAATAAGAAGAATAAGGACAAAAAACTATTTCATTTTACTATCATATTGGGCAAAAATTCTGATGAATAGCTTTATCATCATAAAACATCTCATTCTGAATATACATTTTGGCACACACATATAGACAAGCAGGCATATATATGTGACCGCCGGTGCGTATGCACGCATATATACATTCATATTTTCATATATATATATAGACATACATATAAAAATATATATCGACACAGATACATACATATACACACAAACACACACATACATACATACATACATACATACATACATACATACATACATATATAATGTTTGTTTCATAATGGATTCGGCAAATGAAAGGACTCAATACACTTAAGAGTTACGAAAGAAACTGAATACTTTTAAACAACTGAAATATGAGTTATTCTTCAAAACTATTTAGTTATTACATATAAGTGTACACACATACACCTATGGATTCTAAATAATATACGTTATTATATAGAGAGAGGACATAAAATTTACACACACACACACACACACACACACACACACACATCTATATCTATATATATATATATATATATATATATATATATATATATATGCATACCAGGTTAAGATAAAAAAGTTTTTTTCGGATGTTCACTGATTGCTTTTGCGAACTTGTATCTCTATGTTATATCATCAATTGAATACAACCTGTTCTCCGATCGTTGCTAAATTCTTTATTCTTTATTTTTATATATAACTTATAAACATTGATTGTTTTGTTCTTTATTTTACACCTTTGATAATCAGTGGTGAAAAATTGCAATTAGACCTATTTTACGTTACCTATGGAGGAAAAGGACTGAATGCAAGGGCAGAGGCTAAAGGAAATAATGATGTGGATTTCTTAGATATAATACATAAATTTTTCAGGGCGGGAACAATCAATATCTATTCCAGTACTGGTCGGTTCTCGATTTTTTTTTACTCCCATAAGGATAAAACAACAAAAGTTGACCTTAGAGTGATTTGAACCCAGAAGATAAAAGGCTATGATGAAATCCTGCAGGGATTTCTGTTGGTAATCTAATGATTCTGCTCAACCACCATGGCTTCTCTGAGCTTGGCATCACTACATTTAGTACAAATGTAAGCGCTATTTAAATCACTATAATCTCTGATCAGTGATACATATTGATGAAAACTTCGCTTCTATATACTAAGATTCTAGAATTAAAATTTCTAATCTAAATAAAGCAATAATTCAGAGAAACTATAGTATACATTTACAGAGTACATTATGTTCAAACATAAATTCAATATATCTTTTGCAAAATATATTGTGGTTTTAAGAAGACGACTGGGAAACGACTTTCCAATGGGGCATTGCTGTTGAAGCAAAAGCATACAACAGTCGGGGCAGCAGTTATCAAGTACTTGTGACTGAACAATTCGTGGCTTGATTCTATCAAAATGAGAGATGTAGTTGTAAGCAGACATGGCTTCCCAGTCTTCACCAAATGGAGCATTAATGATCTGACAAATGGAGATAGAGAGAACTGCACCAGTACTGGAGCTGAGCAGTTTGGAACAACGTGAAACGAATTTCCTAGATCAGTGACATAATGCGGCACCCGGTCCATGAATTCAACTCACCGTTTGATGATTGTGAGGTCAGCACTTATATGAATATTGCCTTAACAATGTTAACATCTTATTTTTATAGAAATAAATATTTTCTGACTGCAACAACAAATGCAGTGATAAACTACCAAGTTAGGATTTCAGAACTGCTCTTATCAGTTACAATTGACATCAGAGGTTTGAGATTTGCCCAAAGATTCAATCCATGGAGATAACCGCGCCACAACGAGCACGCTCGTTGCGGGGTGGTTACCTCCATTATCAGTGTTTAGACAATGTGTTTTTTGTGGTTATAAGGGTCTTTCACCCTTGTTTCTTGCAATGTAGGTGCTACCCTGCACTCTCAGTCACTATATACATACATGCATACATACATCCATACATACATACAAATAATAATATTAATAATATATAAGTATGTGCATATATACATATATATATATATATATATATATATATATATATATATATATATATATGTATATATACATGCATATATGGGTACAGGACATCAAAAAAACGTGAACAAAAAGAGAAACGAGAACATAAAAAAACATAGAAAACGAACTTTTTTTCGAACAACGAAAGAAACAAATAGAGAAACGAGACAGGCAAAAGAGCATTCCCATTATCAGTTGTCCCCTGTTTTATGTACTCAGCGTATCGAAGGAGTGAGTGGATTTGGTAGACGGAAATTGAAAGAAGCCCGCCGTATGTGTGTGTGTGTGTGTGTGTGTGTGTGTGTGTATTTGTGTTTGTCCCCACACCATCACCTGACACCGATGTTGGTGTTTTTACGGCTCCGTAACTTACATACATACATACATATATACATACATACACACACACACACGCACATATATATATGTGTGTGTGTGTGTGTGTGTGTGTGTGTGTGTATGTATGTGTGTATGTGTATATATAT
>NC_068991.1:36108366-36108947 GCF_001194135.2 Octopus bimaculoides | reverse complement strand
TGTGTATATATATATATATATATATAGAGAGAGAGAGAGAGAGAGATAGAGAGAGAGAGAGAGAGAGAGTAGTATATAGTCATTTTCTTAGAGATGCATTAGATGCATTCTTTGGTATTTTCTTACTATTGCTATTTTTACGTTTCTACTAAATTTATTATTCATGTCATCAGCTCCATTAACAGCATACTTATTACGAGTATTATCGTGGTTAAGATTACTGCTGTTACTATTACTATTACTATAATTGTTAGTGTAAGGCGGCGAGCTGGTAGAATCGTTAGCACGCCGAATGAAATGCTTAGCTACTGGATGATTAGTAAGGCTTTTCATTGTGGAAAATCAGTTTTCAAATACATACACACATGTACATTATACATACATCTCTCTCTCTCTCTCTCTATATATATATATATATATATATATGTCATGCTTGATCGATAAATCTACAGGGTTTTTTTTCATTCTCTCTGTTTATTTTTCTCTCTTATTCCTTTCTGTTGAAGAGCGTAGGCTCGAAACGTAAAATACTTCTTCATTTTCATTTTCCCGAGCGTCAAACTAATACACCTTCTTGTTGT
>NC_068991.1:36105746-36107748 GCF_001194135.2 Octopus bimaculoides | reverse complement strand
ACATATATATATATACAATTAAACCTTGGGAGAGGCATTATAAAGGACTGGACCAGTGCGTGTGTTTATTACCGGCATAATGCCTCTCCCAAAGTTTAATTGTATTTCTTTCAACACATGTATCCACATCAAGAATCTTGCACACGAAATACACATACGAAATATATATATATATATATATATATATATATGTATGTATGTATGTATACATGCATAAAAATACATACATACTTCTGTGTGTGTGTGTGTGTTTGTGGGTGTGTGTGTTTGTGTGTGTTTGTGCGTGCGTGCGTGTGCGTGTGTATTTTAACTGTATGTTTCATTATCCCCAAAATATTTTTTCTTTATATTAAGGTAACGGTGATTCATATCTGCTAATATTTTTGCGTATGACGTATTTTCAGTAAATTCAAACTAAAAATTTAGATGGAATGTCTTTGATTACAGCTCTATAAACATTCACACTGGTTGTATAAATCATCTTTACATGTTTTACTTATCACACCTTCCCTCCCTCATATAAACACGTTTCATTTATGAGTTAAATCATCATCACTAGTCGTTTTATTGGTACATTTATTTTATTGCATTTTTTACATCAGTACAACCTTTTAAAATACTACACATGCACATGCACATACATAAATGTACACATACACACCCACGCGCCAATCTCTCTCTCTCTCTCTCTCTCTCTTTTTCTCTATCCATTTATGCACAAACACGTACACACACACGTACACACGCGCGCATATATATATATATAAAGTCTGTTACAGATTTCAGGTCGAGAAATCAGCATGTGTGTCTACTTTCTAACCCATCTTTTCCTTTCCAGCATTCACTGCCACTTTTAATAACGACGTATATACTTTACCCAGATATGCATCTATATGTACATGTAGATGATGGTATGTACATACATGTACATATATATGCATATATTCATATGTTATTTGTATTACACGATCGAACGCACGCGTTACCCTTGCAATTAAGTTTTGAACTTTATTTTTCTCACACGACTCTTTCTATCTTTGTATCTATCTCCCCCTCTCATTCTTCCTTTTGTTCTTCGCCTCTCTCCTCACTACTATATACCTCTTTCTCTTTCTGTCTCTCGTTGCTCACTTATATGCTACTTACTCCCCTTTTTCTCCCTCTACCACTCTTTCTCCTACCCCTCACTGGTCACGTGTGTCCAGTCACTCACTCTTTTCATATCTTGGTCTCCCCAAGCTCGCACGTACATTTTCGTCCTTCCAGTTCGTGCTTCACAGCGTTCAATATACACATACTTTTTCACGTCTGGCCGTATAGTCTTTTTGGTTTGTTCATTTCACTGTTTCGGTTTCCTGTCTTGTTTTCCGTCCGCCACTATCCTCCATGGAACAAATTTAATTTGTGTCCGTGGGAAGAGCCATTTTAACGATGCGTCCTGCCCTAACTCTTCGAAACACCAGTGTTAGAATGGGGGCAGCTGATGAAGGAAATGTTCTCTATGTGGCCTGTGTGTTTTCTGTACCCTGTTTATCATTTTGTCCATGTTTTTTACAACGTCATCTACCCAGATAGGCATCTATATGTACATGTAGATGAAGGTATGTACATACATGTACATATATATGCATATACTCATATATTATTTGTATATACTTTACCCCACTGATAACTCATTTTCCCCTTCGTCTATGTCTAGGTACGATGTCTCGGTGCACTCTCTTCTATCTTCCCACACTCACTTACATGTGAGTTTATTTATGGAGTATCTCTTTTACTCTTTTACTTGTTTCAGTCATTTGACTGCAGCCATGCTGGAGCACCGCCTTTAGTCGAGGAAATCGACCCCGGGACTTATTCTTTGTAAGCCTAGTAATTATTCTATTGGTCTCTATTGCCGAACCGCTAGGCGACGGGGACATAAACACACTAGCATTGGGTGTCAAGCAATGCTAGGGGGACAAACACAGACACACACACACACACACACACACACACACAT
>NC_068991.1:36104956-36105627 GCF_001194135.2 Octopus bimaculoides | reverse complement strand
GTTAAAGTATATATTTAAATTATGTCAGAAAAATGTTATAAAATTTTTTGTTATATAAACATTGTATTTGGAGAAATAACCGGTTTCGTGTTGTCTTTTCAAATGTCTCTACTTCATCGTAACATGTGTTCGCTCCCGTGTGTAAAAAAGAGTTCTAGATAGGGGGAGGTAATTAGGGATTTCTTCGGGTATAAGGGAGATAATCTAAATGTAGGAGGTGGTAGATTTTGATTAATTTACCATGGTTTGGTTTAGAAGGAATAGTATGTTAGGTTTTGTTCTATACTTTTTTCTCCTCTCAGTGGGGTGATGAATTTCCTTATTTAAATGTGTTAGCAATGGTTAAGTTTGGGTTTGTATTTTTGAATGAAAAGGGTTTCCTTATTTAATCTAATTTGTGTTGGTGTTCTAATGGTACATTGATAGAATGGAAAGATTATAAATTGTGGTAGCATTTGTTTTGCGCAATTCTCAATATGCTCACTAAAGGGTATCATTCGGTATTCTGCTGTCGATGCAGAGTGCATCTGCGTCTGAGCGATATCCTGTGGACCCTATGTAGTTTTCGTGACAGCCCGAGTATCTTATTACATAAATAAGATTTTCTGAGGCACAAGTAAAGTCAGATTTAACTTTGAATTTTTCTCCCTCTTTGAAGAGGAATTCTGAAC
>NC_068991.1:36103511-36104388 GCF_001194135.2 Octopus bimaculoides | reverse complement strand
ATATATATATATATATATATATATATATACATATATACGACGGGCTTCTTTCAGTTTCCGTCCACCGAATCCTCTCACAAGGCTTTGGTCGGTACGAGGCTATAGTAGAAGACACTTGCCGAAGGTGCCACGCAGTATGACTGAACCCGGAACCATGTGGTTGGTAAGCAAGCTACTTACCACACAGCCACTCCTGCGCCTATCTTTTATCTTTTATTTGCTTCAGTCATTATACTGTGTTCATACAGTATGATCAGTCTCTTGTGACAAACCGCTGAGTTACGGAGACGTAAACACACCAGCACCAGTTGTCAAGCGGTTGGAGTGGGACAAACACAGACACAAAGACACGCTCATACACTTACACACACACACTTACACACACACATACGCGCGCGCATGCACACACACGTACACACACACACACACACACACACACACACACATACACACACACACACACACACATATATAGAAGAAAATAAAGTATTAAAAGATCCTGATTGATATCAATAAAAAAACTCAGTATTAAAAGAATTTGGTTACCAATGTTCAACAATTAGACACTAGTAAATGTAAGTAGAATACAGATCCCAGATAAATCCTCAAGTATGACAGGGTTAATCAAAATATCCTTTGTCAAAATTTTAAGAAATTCAGAGTATTTAACAACAACAAATATGTATGAAAAAAATTATATCTTTATTACATATCCCGCCTTATAAAGCCGACAATCGTTTCTAGCGCATTAACATACATGCATACATTTGTCAGTCTGAAGATAAGTGCTTTCTGTGGTTATGTGTTGTTTTGACTCTCATTTCTAGCAATATTTGTACTGATTAATGCTGACTAGCACCCTTAGTCATTTTAGTCA
>NC_068991.1:36102455-36103501 GCF_001194135.2 Octopus bimaculoides | reverse complement strand
ATATATATATATATACACACATAAATACATATAAGCAAAAAGGCAACATAAATATTTATAGAAAATATCATTAAAATTTATATTTATATTTTCGAAAATTTATGTTTAACACAACGTTATCAAGGCCATCGAAAATTAGTGATATTTGAATTGAACACTTGAAATATTACAGTAGATAGACGCTAACAAAAAGAACGATTAAAGTGAATTCAACCTTAGACATTCCTTCATCCGACGAATGGTGATGTCATTGGATAACGAAAATATTTTAAGAAAACAAAAAATAGACATTTAAGAAATGTCATTTTTATATTCAACTATTGGTGACTTCAGTGGATAACGAAAATTATATTTAAAAAACCCTACATTATGACAATTAGAAATAAAGAGAAATATAATCTGAAAAAGGCTATTTTTATATTTAACTATTGGTGACGTCACCGGACGACTAAAGAATAAAAAATAAAGATAGGAATTCGATATTGTGATTATTAGAAGCTTAGAAACGTTGCATCACAACAATTAGTTATCCCTTTATTAAATGTATAAAGCGTTTTAGAAGAATTAACCTTATTATATAATATATTAAGAACTATTATAATTAAGAACTAAAATATTTGAATGTCTTTCAAAATTTATAGCAATACTTTATAGTAAAGTTCCCATTAAAATTCAATAAAATTAATTTAGAAGTAATTATATAATACATTTGTTCAAGGTAAATATCACATGTAAAATTACCAATACCGTACGATGATGTATAACTAATAACTTATCTTTTAAATTCCAAAGGATTTTTCTTCTATACTTAAATGAATGAGAATGATTATCAAATCTAGATTTCGAAGTTTTAGCATATGAACCAATATAATAATATTCTTTTACTTGTTTCAGTCATTGGACTGCAGCCATACTGGGGCACTGCCTTTAGTCGAAGAAACGACCCAAATATGTATTCTTTGTAAGCCTAGTACTTATTCTATCGGTCTCTTTTGTCGAACCGCTAAGTTACGGGGATGTAAGTATATATATATATATATATATAT
>NC_068991.1:36093821-36102445 GCF_001194135.2 Octopus bimaculoides | reverse complement strand
GTATATATATATATATATATATATATATATATATATACAACGGGCCTCTTTCAGTTTCCGTCTACCAAATCCACTTAGAGGGCAAATCCACTTGTGACTATAGCAGAAGACTCTTACCGAAGGTGCCACGCAGTGGGACTGAACCTGGAACCATGTGGTTATGAAGCAAGCTTCTTACCACAACGACGGCCTTCTTTCAGTTTCCGTCTCCCAAATCTACTGAATGCTTTGGTCGGTAGGGGCCTATAGTAGAAGACACTCACGTAAGGTGCCACGCAGTGGGACTAAACCTGGCAACATGTGGTTGGGGAACAAAACTTCTTAGCACACAGCCACGCCAGACAGACAGACAGACAGATAGATAGGGATAATATAAGGCACTTATATATCCTATGCTTAGGATATATATCCTATATCTACGAGGAGGAAAACGAAATTTACATGTAAACTGAAACTTTTGTTATATAAATAAAGATTCCGATTAGCACTTACAAGTTCAACATATTTCATTTCTCTAAATCATATCTGACTTAGTGACCCATAACTGTACTCATATATATCTCTGAAACTCATTAATTTATAATTCACTCAAGTCTAGTAGTTGAAATATATTCTGGCCTAATTCAAACCTAGGTTCATTATAGGGTCAACCTGTTAACTGTTTTTATAACAGTATCAGTTTTCCAAATGTTCCCCTCCCATTCTTTGCGGTCAAAACTATAATACCATTGCAAATATAATGCTAGCTACACCAACATACCTTTAGTTCGCTTCAAACCAGGACTGTGGCTAAACTTGAATAAGCTGTACAGACTATTGACCAGATTTATGAAAATTAGGGCAAACGCAATTGCGAGATGTCTATGCTGCAGAAACCTACATCGGACAGATTTAAGTTAGATATGCTGTATAATTGATTGTAAAAATAAAAATTGTACAAATGTATTATTCTCCATATTCATTATGGTTCGGTGGTTAGAGCGTCGGGCTCACAATCATGAGGTAGTGAGTTCGATTTCCGGACCAGGCTGTGCTGTTTATCAAGACAGTTTATTTCATATTGCTCCAGTTCACTCAGCTGTAGAAATGAGTTGCAATGCCACTGGTGTCAAGCTGTATTGGCCTTTGCCTTTCTCTTGGATAACAACGGTGGTGTAGAGCGGGAAGGATGGTATGCATGGGCGATTGCTGGTCTTCCATAAACAACCTTGCCCAGACTTGTGCTTCGTAGGGTAACTTTTTCGGTGCAGTTCCATGGTCATTCATGGCCGAGGCGGGGGGCTTTACCCTTTTACCCTATATATATATATATATATATATATATATATATATATATCGTTCTTGTGTTTGGTTTGCAATATTCTTGATGTGAATTCATGTGTTGAAACTTATTTGGTTGTGTTTTGAGAGAGTCATTACGCCAATAAGAATAACACACGCATTGGGTTCGATGCCACTTCTGTATTATTAGTGAATTGGTTAAATATCTAACGAATTGGCTAATCGATCGTTTGTATAATGTGCTGGTTAAACAATCAATCGGTTGTTTCTTCATCAGCATCAACCTTAAGTGGGAGATAAATATTAACTTTTGATATTGATACTACTTCTGTCATTATTAATGTTACACACACACACACACACATATATATATATATATATGGTGGGACGTGTATGATATTTACATTTATGAATAATAAACTTATTTGGGAAGTGTACGCACACGCTCACCACCAACATTTCTCTCCGTCATCGCTTTCTATACACCCTTCACTTTCAACTAGCCAGAAACCTCTACTTTACCTTTCTTTCGCCCCCTTCTTTTCTCTTCTCCCTTCTAGGCAGCTACCCCAAATGATTTGCAGGATTAAGGTAC
Source organism: Octopus bimaculoides (assembly GCF_001194135.2). Classification (NCBI taxonomy): domain Eukaryota; kingdom Metazoa; phylum Mollusca; class Cephalopoda; order Octopoda; family Octopodidae; genus Octopus; species Octopus bimaculoides. The sequence goes on along the minus strand of NC_068991.1, from coordinate 36,100,569 downwards.
ATTGTAATTCATTGAGTAGAATTTGGTTTCTTTAATCTATTAGATACGTACAAAAGAGCTCTCTGACACCTTGTAAGTGTTCACTCAAATCTTCCTTTCAGATGTTAACGACAATGTCTCAAACTCTCCTCCCTCTCTTTCTACCTAGTCCATAATTTTAGAGCCACCACAATAAATGGAACTTTTGGTGAGATCCTTGAAATGCTAGAGTGAAAACGTGGATACGTCAGGCTTCTTCTACATACATCAAAGCTATGATAAGAGTCTACATAATGCATTTAGAGCAGATATCAAAAGGCTAGAAACCTTAAGATATTTGACAATAAACATGTGTGTGTGAGAGGGAGAGAGAGAAAGAGGGATCAAGAAATTTGCCGATAGCTTTAGAACGAAGGTTATTGATTGTAATTCCTAAATCGTATACTTACTAATTAAAGTGTTGAAGTCTGCAATTATTACAGTATAGTGTGCACTAATGTACTTTATGCAGTAAGCTAAGAAATTCTAATTCTTTAATCATGAGAAGAGTTAAAAACAAAATGAGGCAGTTAATTTTGAAGTTTTAATTAAGAAAATTTGACTATAAATGGAATGTGTGGATCCAATCATCAGCAGTATGGTGACAATTCTAGAGATGTTTCAGCCTGACTGGACCTTGTTAGCAAAGCACAGTTTTATTCTTAATTCCGATCTTAGAATAATTTTGAGGCTATATATTATCCTAATGATTTTAACACTGATAAAATTATCCCTTTGTCAGCTCTTTCTACACCTCTCACTGACTGAATAAGAAATGTCCTGAAGATATCTAACAACAATAATAACACAAATAGCTTTGTTAATTGTTTACGCTTCCCTAATAAACAATAATTGTTTGTTAATGAAAGATTATTCATTTTGGTTTCGCTTGCTTGTAATATGTGCTTCATTTCCAGTAGCTCGTGTATGGTTTTCAGGTTATTCCTGCCAGGTAATTAAATTGTGACTATTTACAAGCAGCTTAATGAACTTTATGAACTATTTATCAATTACATATAAAATGGCTCTTGCTTTTAAGTGAAATCTGTTCTTAATATACCCTATCATAACGCTCCATTAACAGCTAGGTAGATTGAGCCATTAACATTTAAATATCTTGGCCAAAGTGCAGGGTTAGTGACAATATACAAATATTCTGTTTTATTATGTGTACATCCAGTAGTGCTTCAGTAAATATATTGACAGTTGATACTCTGTTTACCATAATAAAAGGGGTAAAGTGCATTTTTCCTATGCATGAGTATGATCTATAGGGATTGATTGTGTTTGCAAGAGTGAAATAACTGAGTGGTTGTTCAATGCCATTGGTATTGAACAACCATTTCAAAGGTCTTGACTCCATTTGGCAATTCTATTGCTATTAAGAATAAATACAAGATCAATTGCATTTAACTTTAGTCCAGATTTCACCCCTGTATATATGCAAAGAGAAGATTCTTTCATTCATTTTCATCACGCCAAAAAACTTATAAATTCCTCTGATACAAGTCAGAATCACATTGTAAGTATATAATAATGTAGAAAATAGAAATGTGTAAATGTTTGTATATGCTTAAACATTTATATATTATTTATCTATCAACCACAAACAAACCTGGTCTACTAAACAGACATACTTATAATGTATAAATTATCTTTAAAAACTCGAAGAACCTCCTTCTGATTTGTTCAATATTCAGTAAAATTAACATGAAATACAGATGTCTACTTATATTTGATACTTGTCTGCTGCAGTAGCATTTCTAAAAGTTCTTGTGACTATTTCCTACATCCAGATGAACTGAAACATAAACAATTGTCTTTCCAAGGTAGCTCTTGAAATGCCTGCCATGGATATGAAGCTGTGATACATTAGCTACAAGTCCACTAACTTAGAGTCAGCCATTTTGTTTCTATGAATAAAATTTGTTTAATAAAAAATGTCCATTAGGATATTTGATGTTCTAAAACAATACTTAATGGACTCATACTGCCTTTATTCCTTTTTCACTAAAAGAATAGTGAATAGTGTCTCAGCTTTTTGATGATAACTAAGATACTATTAGAGTAACCATTGATGCCAATGTTTAGAATGTAAAAATAAGAACATATGATCAGACACAAAAATAACTGAAGATTCTAACTAAATTACTGTATTTAGAGAAAATATAAGATGCAACATTTCTGTCTAAAGTAATTCATTGGTTTAAATTTTAGACTCATGTCTAAATGCTCTTAAAATGACTATTTATTCTAGACACCCGTTCATTTCCCTAAGTCATTTGGATAGTTTATGTGTTTGTCAGACAGTGATAAGTACAAGCCTTAACTATTACATTTTTCACAGGTATCAAAAGGAAGGTGAGTAGCAAATTAAAAAGATATTGAGTACACACAGTTATTCGACTAGTTCAAAACACTGACAGCCTTACCATCCTATAAGAAAATCTTGAAGCCCTGCATTATATTCATTCATATGAGAAAAGCAATTGGTAATACACCAAGATCCTAGTAGGAGAAACATTAATTACAAATACCCAAAAGTCTATTTATTTGGAAAAGTGGTCCGAGTTCACCACTCTCAGATTTATTGTCTCAGGTTTTGGATAAAAAGTTCTGTCAAATGACCTATGCTCTCTGAAGTGTGGACACATATATCTTAATATTTCTAAATCTCTCTAAACGAGACTACAGCAGTGGTACTGGATATTAATAGTTATCGCCAAGTTAACATGGCAGTCCAGGAAAATAGATGTGACACACATACACATATATATATGATTTATCATCCCTATTCAAACAAACAATTGCTTAGATTTTTTTGTGCATTATTTTATTGTTAATATCCAATACAGGTGAATATACCTCAATTTACATGATCGCATGGCATTCACTGAACCAGGCCACCATGTAAACCAAAGGACAATTGTATATATGTATTAAACTGCTGTTGTTTTGCCCTAAACCATCCCCCATCAAGCAGACTGATGATCATAGTCATTCTAGTCATAACCATCCAATTTTTTGTATAAAGACTACAATTTCTAATGTGTTCTTCCTTTTTTAAGACAGTATGATGGATTTAGGAGAGACTAGCCTACTACTTCTAGCAAGGCAAACCCCTGCATAGAAACTATTTTTGTTTGCTTTGTATATAAGTTACATGTCTATGTATTTAAGAATTGTACTTAACTGAGTTAAGAAATTGTTGGTCTAACAACCAAACAACAATAATGCATATTTTCACCCTGCCAGTTAAATTGGCAGTATCATTAAAACAATGGATGAATTGTTTTGCAGTATTTGTTCTGACGTTCTGTATGGTGAGTTCAAAGCTAGCTAAGCTAAACTTCTTTGCTCAACTTTTTAGGACCAGCAAATAAAGTACCAGTTTTGTACTCAAGCTGATTCTTTTCTTTGACTCACTCATTCCTATCTGTTTCCCAAGATATGCTGTGTAAGAAAGGTCTCTCTATGATTCCATCATGGAATGGAGGGCCTAATTCAAGATAATTTATAGTTTATCATTATCCCTTAACAATACACTTTGCTCTCACTAATTCTCTGCAATCCAAAATAATAAAGTCATATCTGCACAGTCATGAGCATTTCCAGTAAGCTTACAAATAACTCTGTCTCATCTCCATCTATAATCTCTTTTACTCCTTTACTTGTTCCAGTCATTTAACTGCAACCACGCTGGAGCACCACCTTTAGTCAAATGAATCGACCCCCAAGACATATTCTTTGTAAGCCTAGTTCTTATTCTATTAGTCCCTTTTACTGAACCATTAAGTCATTCATATTTTTCTCCATGAGAAGTTCTTCACTTAGACAGGCTTTATTTTAATAAGAGGCCACATATCCTCCTCAACCAGGAAACATAAGAGAGGTGCTGTTTAATTTCTGACCAGTCAATCATGAAATTACTCACTTGATATAGCTATAAGATAGGACACAGTTCATTGCTAAAATAACAATGTCTCATTAACCTACATTATTAAAGAATTCAAAATTCTTATTGCATTGTTCCCCAAGAGAATACTGTAACTGTATGATATTAACTGAGCAATGATCTTTCTACATATGTTGTTTACATGTAAGTATGTTATGTAATCTTACAGGAGAACAAACGTTGGTTTGCAATGAATACATACAATATTTGAGTATGGACAGTAACGAAATAACTGAATCGTGAAGAAAATAAGATTTTTGGAAAAAATCAATCATTTCCTTCCCTTTATGACAAAATGTCATCAGCAAACCTTGTATTCTGGCATTGAAATAAGTTAACTAGTATAATAGACCTATTCCTTTTAAGTGCCGAAGACATAAAATATCAGAGAATAGTCAGTGAATATTCTGTTTGAACCATCACTCGGACTATTCAATTAATCTGCATAGAAATGTGATAAAACACACTGTAAACCTTGGCATATACAGCACCAAACATTTTATATTATATTGAACACACACACACACACACACACACACACACACACACACACACACACTCACACACACATATGCACATGAACATAAACACATAAAAACAACAAACATAAAAATTACACAACCAGATATTATAAAGAAACATTATAACTTTGTGACTATATTCACTCTGAAATGCTTTATGCTGACATGAATAAAATATTTAAAGAAATAGATAGTTAATGCTTCATTTTTTTTTTTTTTTTAGCTAGTTGTTTCATATTTTTTGTTGTTTCTATTTTTCATCTTTTCCTTTCATGTATTTTCATACATATTGTATTTTTCCTGTACTGAACACAGTACTTTGTTCCTTTACTATGGCTAAATAAGCATTGACTATAAGAATTATGGATAAAATTCACAGAAATACTTATCACAAACTTCAAGTTTGGATTTAGAATATTAAAGGAGACCACTTTACATATTGTTTGGACACATACACAAAGTTGTACACTTGTGTGTGTGTATGTGTACATACATATATTTTATATGCAAACGAGACATACACACACACACGTGTGTGTCTATATATGTGTGTACACATATATATATTCTACAAGTGAATAATACAAAGATTTTATATGCAAACAACACACACACACATACACGCACGTTTGTGTGTGTATGTGTGTATAGTGGACATCATAAGAATTTAGAAACTTGGAGAGGTATGAAATAATTTGTATTTAACTGTGAAACTCAGAGCAGATATAGTCAATGATAGTAAGTAAATATTGGGTTTCAAAACACTGGATGTTTTATCTATCATTAAATATATATATATATAGAGAGAGAGAGAGAGTCAACAGATGAGATTCAGAAATACTCAACACAGAAAACCCTTCGTAGCTTTGTTTTATCTCTATATACATGTATGTATGTATGTATATTTTGTATATCTAGCCCAAGTAGTTTTATTTGTTTATTTGCATCATTATCTCTCCACCCCCCTCTCTCTCTCTCTCTCTCTCTCTCAATATATATATATATATATATATATATATATATATATATATATATATATATATGTATATAGCTATAAATATATGAATAATCCTCCTCATCATCCATTGTTCCATGTGCTCCCATAGGTTGCTCAGAATATGGGTGATGCATTTATATATATGGATGTGTATTAGAAATAGATAGTGAATACTTTCATTTCCCTTTCCTTTCTTTTTTGCTTGTCGTTTTATATATTCTATTCTTTGTCTTTTTCTTTCATTTATTGTCATGCATATTATATATTTTCCTGTACCAAACATGGTGAGCTGGTCTTTTCTTGCAGCTAAATAAATGTTGACTGTGAGAACTGTGGATAAAATTCATGGAGATATACATTTCATTTTCTATACAATATGTGACACATTTAGAAATAAAACTCATAATCTTATCACGAGCCAAATGCTCTAACCACTAGCTTGCATGCTTTCATACACACAAAGGTATATATATATATATATAAATATTGGGTCATCCCATAAGTAATGCGTCTTTTTTCAATTGCATGAACTAAAAATCGGAAGGGAACAGGATAAAACACCCGTATGAACTTGCTATAAAAACAGGTAGTAATTTTACCTTGTCCTTATACTTACTGCAAGTTTTGAAGAGGGCAGTTCAATTTTAAAATTTGTTTTTTCAAAGCTATGGAAGTGACAAAGGAGCATATTCAGCATATTTTGCTTTATGAGTTCAATAAAGGCAACAACACAATGGAAAGTGTGAGGAATATTAATGTAGTATATAGGGATCGGACAATAAGTGTAAGCCAGTGTCAACGGTGGTTCCAGAAATTCTGAGCCAAAAACTACAACATAGAAGATGAGCCTTGTCCTGGAAGATCTGTAGAGCTCGATGAAAATATCCTGCTAACCCTAGCTGAACAAAATCCCATCATAACAGTTGAGAAACTAGCAGAGAAGCTTGGATTTGGTCATTCAACCATTCATCAACACCCGTGTTCCATCGAAAAAGTTAGAAAATTGGTTCATTGGGTTCCTCAGAAACTTTCCGAGTCTAATCATGCACAGAGAGTGAATGTATACTCTTCTTTGTTGTCATGTCTGTCATGTCATGTGAATGGACCCTTTTTTCTTTTACCAAATAGTGACTGGTGACGAGAAATGGGTTCTCTATAATAATGTCAAGCACTGAAGACAGTGGGTAGGGAAAGGAGAAACACTGGCACCCCAAGCTAAAGAGGGTCTTCACCCACATAAGGTGTTGTTATCTGTTT
>NC_068991.1:36091387-36093811 GCF_001194135.2 Octopus bimaculoides | reverse complement strand
AGGGTCTTCACCCACATAAGGTGTTGTTATCTGTTTGGTGGGATATGAAAAGTTTAGTCCACTTTGAACTTTTAAACCCAAACCAAACAATAACAAGGGAGATCGACTTTGAGCAGCTTGAGCAGCTTAAGTCAGTGCTAGAAGATAAACGACCATCTTAAGTTTCAAGACAAAAGGTGTACTACCATCAGGATAATGTTCGGTTACATAGAGAGGATGACATTCCAAAGGCTGGAGCAGTTTGAATGGGAAATGATGCCCCACCAGATTTATTCTGCAGTCTTCAAAATCATTGGATGGAAAAAATATGAATTCTGTAAACGAGGTGAGAACAGTACTGGAGGAACATTTTTCATCACAGACAAGTGAATTTTGGAAGAAGGGACTTGCAAGTCTACCCGATTGAGGGAAAAGCATTGTAGAAAATGAAGAAAAGTATATTTTAGATTAAAAAAGAACTTTTAGAGTAAAAATGAGGTGGACTAAAAGAGAAGTGGTCGGCATTTGCAAGGGCATCCAGCTGTAAAAATTATGCCAAAACTGACCTCGCCTGTGCTTGTGTCACTAAAAAGCACTCTGTCCACTCTGTTAGGTGGTTGGTGTTAGGAAGGGTATCCTGCCATAAAAACCATGCCAAAACAGACTCAGAAATTTGGCACAGGCTACTGCCTGGTCAGCTACTGTCAAACCATCCAGCCCATGCTAGCATGGAAGGTGGACGTTAAATGGTGATGATGATGATATGTATGTCTGCATGTGTGTGTGTGTATATATATATATATATATATATATATAATGGTAGTAGAGTAGAAGTAGGTTTAATTTTCTGTTATAGTTGATGGATAAAAATTTTTTGAAAAAGATCACAGATATAAAAGATTTAAACGTTTGTGGATATAAAAAGTAGGTATAGAAGTAGATAGGTCTGTAGATGGATAGACAGACATAAAATAGGTCAATAGACTGATAGATTGATAGATAGATAGATAGATAGATAGATAGATAGATAGATAGATAGATAAATACAAACATACATACATACATACATACATACATACATACATACATACATACATACATACATACATAGAAGCATACATAACTTCCACATAAGTAGTGATGTAGACTGCCTCTACCTAAAACAAAAACAAGGTGGCAAAGGCTTAACATCGATCCAAAATGCCTTTGAATGTCATATCATATCTCTTCGGCAACATCTTTTAACCACCAAGTGTCAAAGCCCATCTCTTGACCAAGTTTGCCTACATGAGGTTGATAACATCATAAGACTTGAACAACATTTTTGTCTGATAACCTAGAATACATTCCCAAAGAAGTCACACGACTCTACTGCAATGTATCATCAGATGAAAGGATGAACCTCTATGAACTATGAATGGATATGTTAGTAGAAAGCTCTGAGATGATAGTAACATGGATCATCAAAGCAGTCTATCATGGACCAATAGCCAGATTACTACCTCTCACTTTGAAGGGTATGCATTTGCAATCCAGGAACAGGAAATATATCAACCAAGTACCTGATGCACAAAAGGATTAAGGATTAGAGATGCAGGAAAAGCAGTAAAATGTGACAACTGATGCAGACTTTGTGAAGTTAACACCAAAGATATCACTCACATCATAAGTAATTGTCCAAAAATGTCATCATGCTATTATCTACCGATAAGACATGATGTTTTAGCTAGGACACTCTATAATGAAATCTGTCGGAAGGATAACCCCGAGGACAAAAAAATAAGAACCCACAGTTTGGTAGAAGCCATAGCTACTCATAATAAAAAGGAGTACTAGTGGAATGTCTCAATGAAGACCTCGATAAAATGTAAGCACAACAGACCTGATATAATGATTTGGAATAGAGAAGAGAAACTGTGAACAGTTGTGGAAATTAGCTGCCCAGCTGATGTTAACATAAAGCTGAAGATTAGTGAAAAAGAGAACACCTTTGCAGAACTATTGAGGAATCTGCAGTTACTCTATCCAGATTACAAGTTCAGGTTTATACATGTAATTATTGGTGCCTTTTGATATGTAACACTGCCTAAATACCAATCATGAGAAATTAAGCTTCTCAAAACCATAAAGGAGAAAGTTAATTTGAAGACTACAGATCCAATCCATTACTGGAACTGTAAAAATCTGTAAAATTTCCCAGAAGTTTATCATTTAAATATATATGAGCATGTCCAGATATGCAACTATATGCAAGAGAATACATACATAAAGCAAAACATACAAATCTGCACATATTCATACATACATACATACATACATACATACAAAAATGCCCTGTTGTTGATGTTGAAATTCCAATGAAGGAACCTTGAATCTAGGTTAGAAACTGGCTCTTTCTCTATTGGCAAGAAATCTTGAAATTAAACTAAATAATGACATAAATGG
>NC_068991.1:36085488-36091200 GCF_001194135.2 Octopus bimaculoides | reverse complement strand
TATATATATGTATATATATATATATGTACACACACATTCTTTTATTCTTTTACTTGTTTCACTCATTTGATTGTGGCCATGCTGGAGCACTGCCTTAAAGGGTTGTAGTCAAAGAAATCGACCCTGGAACTAATTCTTCTTTACAAGCCTAATACCTGCTCTATCAGTCTCTTTTGCCAAACTTCTAAGTTATGGGAACATAAGCACATCAACATTGGCGGGTGACAAACAGAAGACAAAAAGACAGACACACATAAATACATACATATAAGTAACAAGGATGTCCAGGTATCAATGCATTACAGCAATTTCAAGCAGTTCAATTTAATCAATCAATGAAAACATTACATCAATTTAAAAGAAACTGCTCTCCTCAGACCCAGATGACCATATAGATTTCCAACATAAAGGATAAACCATTTTTAGCTTTCATAGCAAATTTATATCAGTACTAGAAAAAAAATAATAATTACATTGTTTCCTTATATCATATTTGTAGCAGAATGAATTCAGAGAATAAGGCATGTCTATTTAAGCCTACTATATTTTAGGAAAATAGTGGTTGAGGGGAGGGGGTCAAGATGAAGGAGTGGTGAGACAGTTATCTATTTTTATTTATTTATAAGATTTTATGCAGCATATAGTCTACAACCATTTAGAATTAAATCCATTGTGAGTTGTCAGCTATGTTCCAGTTGATAGTGATAAATTAATTAATGTCAGAAACCTCCCAGACCCTTATTTTACTGGGACCATAATTATAAAAGGATATATATCTCAGAGCTGCTAGTGAGAGAATGACTGATGGGAAAGAGGTGATAACTAGAAGAAGGAAGGATAGGGGTCGCTAGTCCTCATTTAGATTATCAAATAAAAGGGGACTATATATATATGAGAGAGAGGGGAAGATGGAGGGAGAGAGAGAGGGAGAGAGAGGGGGAGAGAGAGAGGGAGAGAGAGAAAGAGAGAGAGAGAGAGGGGGAGAGAGAGAGAGAGAGAGAGAGAGAGAGAGAGAGAGAGAGAGAGAGAGAGAGAGTAGAAAATATAATTTATTTACAAGTAAATTTTTGGAAGCAATATTGTCACATCATTATAATTTAACATTTTCTTCTTTATTGCTATTGTAATTATATGTATATATAATTATTATCTCTCACTCCTTCAATCTCTCTCACTCACTCTTTCTCTCCCTCTCTCCCAATCTCTCTCTCTCATACACTCACACACAACACACATACAAACACATGCACACACTCACATACACACACACCTCCCTTTTAGATTTACATCTCTGTGAATACAAAAGCATTTTGACAATTCCAGTTCCTAAAAATAGATGTGCAGAGATGAAAGTAAAATTGCTTGTTGCAAAGCTCTGTGAACATAAATTAAACATGAATATTAGACAGTGAAAAACATTTTACAAATTCATTCTAATAGCATGGCTACTACCTATACCATTAGCACATATGCATTGCCATACTTAGATTCCAATGGCCATACTACAATAAGTCTGACACCCAGCAACTAGAGAACTGTTAAGTGTCAAGGAGCAGCATAAGGGGTAGTAATAATTGTTGTCCCTATCTTTCTAATTTACAAGATGGCCTGCTACATTTCCTTGGAGTCTATGATTTACAAATACTAGCAAAATGATTTTCACTGCATCAAAATTCTCACAAGAAACTAAATAGAGTTCCAAAGAAGAAAGATCTAAACCGAAGACAGCAACAAAATAAACAAAGATACATAATGTGTATAATCATAGCGAACAAACATAAATGCATGCCTTTACATGTTCAAACATCTGCAAAATTGATGCTCTGTACATCAATAAAAAGAGTAATAAATCCAGCTTGAGTGCAACAATAGCATCAAGTATGACAATTCAAGAAGAGATTATCTCCACAAGATATACTGAAAACAATAAATACGATTGCTACAGTGTAATTTAGAAATGTCACTTGTGTTATGTGCTTTCTTAATCAATAGATTTCATTATATCATGGCACCTTACACTGGCTCCACAAAGCTGCCCCACAAATGCCCCCTCCCCAACTTCAACTCTTTCTAAAAACATTTTGTGCTACTCATGAAGTTAGTATGAAACTCAAATTTGCAGACTGACTGCCAGTAGATTATAAGTACAATATCTTTTCCATAACAATATAGTACTAATTATTGATATAGCAGTTTCAAATGACTATAGTGTTTGACAGAAACTAGATAAAAAAAAAATTATATCGATCACAATCTTAAGTAAAAACATTATAGTAGTTGAAGAATGTGTACATCATTTCACTCGTAATTAGAGCAATTGGAATGATACATAACCAATAGTTTCAAGATGTTGATAACTTTACCTCTGAAGATAGACAATGACACATTCCAGAAAATAGCAATAGTATGAACTGTAAACACTTTTGGTTTATTGGTTTAAATACATTTGTTGACCTTTAATATTTTGATGAAAGGAAACTCTTGATTTGTCTCTGACCATAAATTAATAAAGATAATGCTAATAATGGTTTCAAAATTTGGCACAAGGCTAGCAATTTTGAGGGAAATTTGAATACATGATACTTATTATATCGGCTTCAAATGAAAGGCACAGTCTACCTCTGTGTAATTTGAACTCAACATAATGAATCAGAAGAAATACCACTAACATTGTTGCACTAATTATTGTGTCTGTTCACCTCTTCATTAATAATAATAATAATTTTTTCTACTATAGGCACAAGGCCCGAAATTTTTCAGGTGTAAGAAAGTTGATTACATGAACCCAAATGCTTAACTGGTACCTATTTCATCAACCTTGAAAGGATGAAAGGCAAAATTGACCTTGGCGGAATTTGAATTTAGAATGTAAAGTAAGACAAAATACCACTAAGCATAATAAGCACTGAACCTGAGCCAAACCAAAGTAATAGTAATAAATATTGGAGGAAGGGCTAGTTAATTATATTGAACCTGTTGTTTCATTGGTACTTAATTAATCAACCCCAAAAGGATGAAAGGCAGAATTTGAACTCAGGATGTGAAGATGAATGAAATACCACTAAACATTTCACCGGGCTACCTAATGATTCTGCCAACTCACTGCCTTTACAATAATAATAATAATAATAATAATCATAATCATAATAATAATTATAATAATAATAATAATAATAATCCTTTCTACTAAAAGCACAAGGCATGAAATTCAGGGGAGGGGACTAGTCGATTACATCAACCCCAGTGTTTCACTGATACTTAATTTATCAACCCTGAAATGATAAAAGGTAAAGTCGACCTCAGCAGAATTTGAACTCAGAACATAATAATCGGTGAAATACTTCTAAGCATTTCATCCAGTGTACTAACGATTCTACTAGCTCGCTGCCTTAATAATAATGATAATAATAATAATAATGATAATAATAATCGCTTCAAATTCCCCCACAAGAGCAGCCATTTTTGGGGAGGGGATGAGTCAATTACATCAACCCCAGTGTTCAATTGGTACTTAATTTATCGACCTCCAAAAGGATGAAAGGCAAAGCTAACCTTGACAGAATTTGAACTCAGAACATAACAACAGGCAAAATACCACTAAGGATGTTGTCCAATGTGCTAACAATTCTGCCAACTCACCACCACCACCATAATAATAATAATAATGATAATAATAATAATAATAATAATAATAATAATAATAATAATAATAAAGAGCTGGGACCTATATACGACAGAGCTGGGACCTATATATGACAGAGCTGGGACCTATATACGACAGAGCTGGGACCTATATACGACAGAGCTGGGACCTATATAAGGAATATATTCACAGACACGACAGAGCTGGGACCTATATACACTGGAAGCTATGCCATCATTATGGAATAGCAACAGAAAAAAGATGGTATAAACACACGCCAGAAAAGGTCACAGAAAACGAGAAAGCAACCATACTCTGGGATATGCCAATACACACAGATAGAGAAATTAAGGCAAATAGACCAGATATAGTTGTCAAAGATCATGAAGAAAAAAAATGCTTTCTAATTGATGTATCAATACCAGCAGATGACAACGTTTCTCTAAAAGAAATGGAAAAACTTTCAAAATACAAAGACCTGGAAATAGAGATAACTCGAATGTGGAATCTAAAAACAGAAACAATTCCTATCATAGTAGTTGCCTTAGGTATAATAAAAAAATATTCAGACAAATACATAACAAAAACACCAGGACTTACAAATATATATAACATACAGAAAATTGCACTACTGGGTACTGCACACATTCTACGCAAAACACTTTCAATACAGTAAACATAAGAGCACCACAACAAACCACAGCACATACCCAAGGCGCACAGAGCTGCGCTCGGTAGTGAAGTGAAAGCACGTTATAAAAATAAAACTACTGAATAATAATAATAATAATAATAATAATAATAATAATAATAATAATAATAATAATAACACCTCTATTACTAACAAATACTATTACAGACAGCATCTGCATAGACTGTTGTTGTTCACCTCTCCTTTAGACCTTCTAACCTACTATATCTCTCAAGACTTGTTTCCACCATAAAAGGAAACTAAGTTGCTCCTTTTGGATTAACCTATATATTGCAAAAATTCACAGCTACTTATCAATTATACCGTACCAAAAGGTTTAATACCACACCACACCACACCACCTCACCTGCTTGGAGAGATTGGACAACAGTAAAATAAAGTTAAAAAAAACAGGTGTGCCTGAGTGGTAAGAAGCTTGCTGCCCAGTCACAAGATTCCAAGTTCAATCCCACTGCAAGGCATCCTGGGCAGGTGTCTTTTACTATAGCCTTGGGTCAAGTGAGTGGACCTTGTGAGTGGATTCAGTAGATGAAAACTGAAAGAAGCTTGTCATGTGTGCGTGTGTGTGTGTGTGTATGTGTCGGTTTGCACCACTGTTTATCTTCCGCCACTACTTGACAACTCGTGTTGGTTTGTTTATGTCCCCATAACTTAGCAATTCGGAAATAAGGGATTAATAGAATATGTATCAGGCTTAAAACAAGAAGTTCCGGGATCAATTCATTCAGCTATTTCTTCCCCTCAGACTATTTCTTCCCCTCAACCACTGACATCACTGTTTATGAACTTTTTTCAATATAAATCAGCAATGGGAGCATCTGCATGGTTAATCCAAGTGCTAGAAATAGCAGACAAATAGCTGTGAATCTCACCTTACCATTTCAGAAAACAACATACTGGATAGTGTTGCCCCTGCATTCATTTTACTTAAGGAAAAGATGGGATGGTCGTGGTTGGAATGCATTTGATCACTGGCCTACTCAGCCGAGGCTTATATGAGGATATATAATAACTCTGAGAAAGACTATTAATGTTAATTTATTCATCATTATCTTAATCATCATCACCATCATCATCATCTTTGTTGTCATTATCATTATCATCATCATCATCATCATCATCATCATCGTCATCACTATAATCATCACCATCCTCATCGCCATTCTCTTCATCATCATCATCGTCCTCAACTTCATCTTCGTCCCAATCTTCATCCCAATCTTCATCACCATCACCATCATAACTGCTGTTGTCAATAGCAACTTGTCTACATACATCTAACTGCAGATCAGTTTATAGATTTCTCTTTATTGATTCTCTATTTATCTGCTTGGATGGTCATGGTGATGGTTGAAAT
>NC_068991.1:36077997-36085055 GCF_001194135.2 Octopus bimaculoides | reverse complement strand
ATGTAATATTATTGTTGCTGGTGTTGTTATTGTTATTGGTGGTAGTGATGATGCTTTTGATGGTGGTAGAGATGATGGTGATAGTGTTGTTGTTGTTGTTGTTGTTGTTGTTGGTGGTGGTGGTGGTGGTGGTGGTGGTGGTGGTAGTGGTGGTGTGGGTGGGGGTGCTTACTCAGTAATATCTGACGGTAACAAAAAAAATGTTTTCAACCCACGAAATAACAGGTAGAGATGGGTGAGTGAGAAAACATTGCAATTAATGGAGAAGGCATATTTTATAAATAATTAATTATGTTAATTGCTTCTTACCTAAAGTATTTGGACATACTGACGTTTTAAATCCATTGACATTAATCCTATGTTTTATTAAAACATCAACCTGCTGTTGCTATAGTGATATGAAATGTTATGAAATGTTTCCTTAAAAAAAAAAAACGATTATCGAAGTGCAGGCATGCAACAAGCTGATGCACTTGAAGTGCTTCAGCTATGGTAATGCACCATAGGTAGTGTGTCAAGTTAGGTCAATCAGGATAATCTATTGCAGCATTTAAACTAAAACAAGGCACCATGGAACATAAACTGATGTGAGGTACTGTGGTAAGTAAAGTGAGCTAAACTACTGTGGCAATTAAATTGAGAAAAGGTACCACAGTAATTAAAGTGTGATGAGCTAAATACAAGCCTCTGTGTGGTTGTTTGATGCACTAGAAACAGAAGCAAATTTCCCTACTCTCTTAAAAAAGAAGGGTGCATTGGCTAATGTGGTCTTGAGGTAAAAAAGGAATGACCACAGTTGGAATAAAGTTGATCATAGATTTGCTCACGCAGCACTGACTCATCATAAGTAATAACAAACACATCAATTAAAGTATGCTGTGGTCTTTGTTTAGCACCAGGTCAGCTCCTTCATTAACTTGTAAGTAACAGCAGTTAAGCAATTATTACAATAACAAACTAAAATAAATTACCACAGCAATTAAGCCAAATTGTCATATCTGTTGTTGTTATGTAACTCCAGGTCAGCCTTGATTGAGCAGATATATGATTAAAAGAATTCAGTCATGATCAGCTATTTTTCAGGTGTTGTTTATCTAGGATTGTATTGGCAAGCAAGTCCTTCTTATTGTCATTGTTATTGTTCCTGTTTAGATTCAGTTCATCTCTAATGAAGCAGCTATATGATCAGAGATATTCCAGCCATGACCATCCTGTCATTTTTCAAACTTGGTATATTTAGAACTGAGATATACACTGAGCCCTTCCTTTACTGTTTAAGCAGTAAGGTGTGATTTGACAGAGATTTAACTGCTGAGTTTTGCATGTCAAACACCATTATACATGTTGACACATTGGATCATATAAATCAATGTTACCATGGTAACAGCAACTAATGAACAAATTAACATGGAAGCCTTAGTAAGGCGTATTTACCATTCTAGAGACAGCAACTAAACATCCCTCAAATTATACTATACAGTCTTAAGAAATGAGGGACACATTGTATAGTGGGGTCTCTACACATTATGTCTGAAAAGAATGAGATGGTATAGCCATTGATAGAATGTCTTTGATGCATAGATTCACTGACAGGCTGCTGGAATTGGTGTTAAATAACAAGTAAAAAAGTATTGTAATGGAACAATGAACCATGTAAAACTTAGAAGTGATAATTAAGAGCAATAGAGTATCAATACAATTTGACATTGTTTATAATATAAAGATAGACAAAAATAATGTTACACAGTATATGGTTTAAGGTAGCACAGCAGAATATAAGGTATAATGAACAATGGTAAACTGCCAAAATAAAGTGCCGTTATAATAAAGATAGGTCATATATCGCCTTTATTTTTAATTTGTGTGTATGTGTGTGTATGTGTGCATGTGTATGTGTGTATATTTTTATTGTCTTTCCCTTCCAACTACATAGCACATAATCATCAGACACTAAGACACAATTCAACCCTCATGACCCTCACGCATTGCATGGTTGCAACCTGACGGCACTAAAACACTTAAAACACAGTCTGCACAGTGAGGAATTCTATAAGCTAATTTAATAGAGCAAACTCCCAAGCCAAGGCACCATTGAAATAAAGGAGGGTAATATATTGGTGACTTTTGATTTTAATTTGTTAATTTGAGGGTCAGAAGAAACAAAATATGTTTAGATATATGTGTATATGTATACAATTTTCTATGCATGTGTACATGTGGTTTTATGTGTACAGGCATGACTGTGCAGCTAATAAATTCCCTTCACAATCATGTGGCTCCAGGTTCAAAATATATAGTGTAGCACATTGGGTGTTGATCAATATTTTGTGAGTGGAATTTGCTAGATAGAAACATTAGAACACCAAATGTGTGTGTGTGTGTGTGTGTGTGTGTGTGTTTGTATGTGTGTAAAGACATATATATACATAATATATGTACACGTATATAAGTATGCATCTACAGACATGTATGTATCATCATCATCATCATCATCGTTTAACGTCTGCTTTCCATGCTAGCATGGGTTGGACGGTATGACTGAGGACTGGTGAAACCAGATGGCTACACCAGGCTCCAATCTGATCTGGCAGCGTTTCTACAGCTGGATGCCCTTCCTAACGCCAACCACTGTATATATATATATGTGTGTGTGTATGTATGTATATGTATATGTATATGTATGTATGTATGTATGTATGTATGTATGTATGTATGTATGTATGCATGCGGTCTTGATGCAGAGATATATTATCGAATAGAGAAGGGAAGTGTTGTATTTGGAAAGCTCGAAAAGTGAGTGTGTGATCATGTTCTGTTGTCAAAAGCAGAATATGTGAATCATATGAAGTCACATGAAAATTGAAATGCCCAGGTAAGTAATGATCTTGGACACCAACCATCTCCTACAACTTTTGTTGTATGTCACAAAACTTGTAAAGCAATATCTGGACTTAAAAGACATATGCCAGTTCACAAAAACATTCCTTTAGAATCAGATTCCAAAGAGCAAAGATATAGAAGAAACTTGAATAATATCTGTTACTTGTGTCTTAAACTGTGTCAGTCAGCTGCTGGTCTTAAGAGTCATCTAAGGGCTCCTCAACAGAGGGACTGTACTGTGTGATGGGGTATGATGTGTGTTGATGGGACGGCTATCATCTGTCAAAATGAAGCAATCATCATATATGTATGTATATATATGTATGTGTATGCATCTATATATATATACACATACACATATATATACGTGTGTGTCACATCATTCTTAGTGCTATTGGTAACATGTAACACAATACGATCTGTCACATGGCTAAGCTGTCAGTAACTAAACTGGCAACCTTATCAGGCCTTCCTTGTAAGGTGGATGGTTTTTGTTGAACACTAAGCAGGATGAAAAACAAAGTCTGTCAAAGGACAGATGAACTCAGCTAGGGAGTCTTGATAATATTGTGCTCATACATTTCCATGATGGAATGAATCATTGCTGTTCAGTTCTCTGATCTCAATTTGGTTGAAAACAGTGTTAAGCAAGAGGATATACCAGCACCATCTCAGTTTGCTATGATTTTCTTGATGGCTTTTGAGGGTTGCTTACATGTGATCTACATCAAATATCTAGCAATCAACAGGATGTTGAATATTAGACATTTTACTATGAAAGCAAAGCTGTTCTCATCACAAATTCACAAATTCCTGTCTGCTGATGGCTGTGATCTTGTTGCTCACCCCAGAGTGACATTCAGCATCCAATGACTCTGTCTCAATTGTTATACAATGCATTGGGTCTAACAATTGGTCTGAAAGAGATAATCATAATGCACCAACCTGCATGTATTTGGATGAAAATTGCTGGTTTTGGATAGATTCATTAATTTAGGCAATACTGTGAATATGAGAAATACTCTTGGTAGTGAAATATCATTCTGAACTAAGAGAGTTATTGACACATTTGGAAAATTGGATTGATGTTTGGGGTCCCAGCATGGAATTTCAGTTGAGGAAAAGTGAAAGGTCTACAATACTTGTTGATAAGATATGAAATGGTCTTAATAAGAAGTGGTTTGGACACTCACTGAAAGGTAATGATGTTCTTTGAGGTAACCCTATCTGAAATCAAATTAATAGAATGAATAATCCCTTAAACACTATATTGATTGACTAAAACTAGAGTTAAAGAATGCACCAAGCCCAAAAGTATAAGCAATGAATAGCTGTGACAATAAACTTGAAGTACAAATTAAAAGTTAGTTGCAAAATTAACAAAAATTGCAGAAATTTTACAGCTGATCCGATAAAACATAGTTGTTGTGTTGTATTGTGACCCCCTATGGTCATGACTGACCATGGGATTGCACCTAGAAAGTTACCCTCCGAGGCACAAGTCTGGGCACGTTTGTTTATGGAAGACCAGCAGTCACCCATGCATACCAGCCTCCCCTCTCCACACCACCAATGTTATCCAAGGAAAAGGCAAGGGCTGATACAGCTTGGCACCAGTGACATCGCAGCTCATTTATTAACGTGCAAGTGGCTGAGCACTCCACAGACATGTGTACCCTCGGGGGATATTCAGCATGACACAGAGTGTGACAAGGCTGGCCCTTTGAAATACAGGTACAACAGGAAGAAACAGGAAGAAAGAGTGAGAGAAAGTTGTGGTGAAAGAATACAGCAGGATTCGCCCCACTGCCAAAGCCACATGGAGCTTTAGGTGTTTTTGCTCAATAAACACTCACAATACCCGGTCTGGGAATCGAAACCACGATCCTACGACCATGAGTTCACTGCCCTAACCTGATGTTAATTGGTTATTTTAAAAAATAAATTAGAAAAGAGAGTTTAAGTACAAAAAAAATAAGAGCAAACAAAGGCCAAAAAAAGTATAAAATATAGGAGACTCTACTATATAGAAGAATAAAATAAATCTCTATTCTGTGTTATAAAGACACAGCATGGTTTCAAGAAATAGGAATCTCAGTAGTCATCACAATTTACTAAAATTGTAAAAAAAATCAATCTCTTAAACATTACAAGGACAATTAATTCAACATAGAGAAATAACAAGAAATAAAAAAAATGAATTGAAAATATTTTGGCCCATTGAAGACCATATGAATACAAATGATTTTTATATAATGGTTCCTTCAATATTTGGGAAGTTTTACATGGAAATAAGGAAACAGGAAATTGTCATATCAAAGCTTGTTAACAATCCAAGTGAAGCAGTTTCTACAGAGAATTAAAACTGGGATAACCTTACTGAATAAGCTGACAAACAATAAGATTTTTAGGAGTTTAGAAGTGGTTGCAATACTTATATAGGTAACAGAAAAGGCAAGAGTGTCGCAAGAGGGTTGAGATAATAGTTATAGAAATTATAGTCTATGGGAATAAGGAAGCAGCACAGGGAATGGTGATCACAGAATTAAGATAGTGAAGTTAGTATAACCAATGTAATCAGAGCAATAAAGAAAGCTAAGGCATCTAAATCGTATCATCATAATAGCATCCATTACTTGATGTTCTATTCTAGCTTTTCATTCAGTATCTGATGTTCTATTCTAGTTCTTCATTCAGTATCTGAACTGTAAACTAGCTAAATATATTAATTACTGATTAATATAGCAGTGTTATACATTACTGATTGTTCCATTCTTTAGAATCTTGCTCTACCATTAGATAACAGACCAACCAAGAATAAGTGTCTCAAATAAAAGATTTCTTTCAGACAAGACACAGAGAAACAAATATCTATCCCTTGAGGAAATTTAAACACAAAGAGTGCAAGGTGCAGAAAAATGTGAGCTACATTAGTAAAATCAAGTGAGTGTGCGATGAAAGATATTTGACAAAGTACCCCAAGTTAGTGATAAAATGTGTCTTTAGTCCAATTTAGAAATAGAAAATGGAAGTGGTGGAATGAAATGAGTTTAATGAGACAAATTGGAATTTCATAAAGGTGATGCTTTAGTAAGATGTTAAGTGAAAGATCTATCCAACCCATGTTTGTGAGAAAGAATAGAAGTTAAAACAATAAGCTCAAGATGTTAGCCACCAAAATTAAATATAATAGTTTCTTGTTTATCAACAATATTATAATTAATGTACTAATGTACCAATAACTTGATATTCAGTATCAACTAATCTATTGAATTAAGCATTATTTCTGAATTAAGTGTATTATCATTTTATTATTACTATTATTATTATTATTAAGTCGGCAATGTAACAGAATTGTGAGCACACCAGACAAAATGCTTAGAAGCATTTCATGCATCGTTATGTTCTGAGTTTAAATTCCACAATCATCTTTATTCTTTTATTCTTTTACTTGTTTCAGTTATTTGACTGTGGCCATGCTGGAGCACTACCTTTAGTTAAACAAATCAACCCCAGGACTTATTCTTTGTAAGCCTAGTACTTATTTTATCAGTCTTGCGATGGTGGGGGGACAAATACAGAGACACAGATACATACATACACACACACGCACACACACACACACACACATATATATATATATATATATATATATATATATACATGTATATATATATATATATATGTGTGTGTGTGTATATATATATATATGTATATATATATATATATATATATATATACATATATAAATATATGACAAGCTTCTTTCAATTTCCGTCTACCAAATCCACTCACCATGCTTTGGTTGGGCTCAGGTTATAGTAGAAGACATTTGCCCAAGATGCCATGCAGTGGGACTGAACCCAGAACCATGTGGTTGGGAAGCAAGCTTCTTACCACACAGCCACTCTTGCCTATCATGCTTTTGAGTTCAATGAAAGTATCAGTTGCACACTGGGGTCAATGTTAACAGCTAGCATCTTCTAAAATTTCAAGCCTAGAGTAGAAAGGATTATTATTATTATTATCATCATCATCATCATCATCATCATCATCATCATCATTATTATTATTATTATTAATATTATTATTATTATTATTATTATTATTTTATGTTTGACTTTTGTTTTGCATTTGTACAAGTTGGATCCAAGTCTCACCCAGAGACCTCAAGAGAC
>NC_068991.1:36076605-36077720 GCF_001194135.2 Octopus bimaculoides | reverse complement strand
TTTTACGTAGGATATGGGCAGTTCCTATGAGCACTATCTTTTGAACTTCAGCCATTTTGGGGTTTCCTGAAATCTGATCTAGGTAGTAATCAGCCCGTTTCGCTGTCATTCCCAGGGCACCTATGACAATAGGTATTGTTTTCGTCTTCAGATTCCACATTTTGCTAATTTCTATTTTTTTTTATTATTATTATTATTATTATTATTATTATTATTATTATTATTAAAGACATCACACAGTATCCAATATTGTGATGTTGTTGATTGAAGATATTGTATCTACCAGGGGTTTGTACTGTCTGTCAAGTCACAGCAAGGACTTCAGACTGACAGTACTTTATGTAATATGCATGCTGTTCCAAGTAATGCCGATTTTTGTGATACACCTAAATTGTAGGATATTTCTAAAGTTTCCAGATGTTTCTTCAGTTTGAGTTTTACTGAACCCAATGCTCTGATGACAATAGGGACAACCTTTATATTTGACTCTCATAGTTACCACATCTTGGCGATCTCAATTCTCAGGTTTCAATATTTATTGATCTTTTCTCTTTCTTTGATGATGACATGTTGATCTCCCGGCAGTGCCACGTCGGTTATTAGGCTCTCTTGTTTGTCCCTCTTAACGGTTACTATGTCTGGCTTTCAGTGCTCTAACGTCTTGTCTGTCGGGAAGTCAAAGTCCCAGAGGATTTTGCCTTCCCCTTTTTGTCCATTACCTTTTCTGGTGTATGTTGGTACCAAGCACCCGTTACCTCAGAGCCATACTTCTGACATAGTAGCCAGTAAAGGTTCTGAGCTACCTTGTCATGTCTGTGCTTGTACTCTTTTTGCACAAGATTTTCACAAGCACTAATAATGTGAGTCATACTTTCAACCCTTTCCCCACACACTTTACAGAGGTCGTTTTTTATGTTACTTGTCTTGTTTTCTATTTATTTCTCTCAT
Organism: Octopus bimaculoides; assembly: GCF_001194135.2. Classification (NCBI taxonomy): domain Eukaryota; kingdom Metazoa; phylum Mollusca; class Cephalopoda; order Octopoda; family Octopodidae; genus Octopus; species Octopus bimaculoides. Next base: position 36,076,772 of record NC_068991.1, on the reverse strand, counting down.
TGTTCACATATCAAAGTTCGTCTTCATATTTCGTATTTCATGTTGTTTACGTTTTGTGATGTCTTGTACCCATATATGCATATATATATACATATATATGTATGTACATATATGTACATATAGATATATATATTAATTATATTATATATATATATATATATATATAT
>NC_068991.1:36075439-36076262 GCF_001194135.2 Octopus bimaculoides | reverse complement strand
ATATATGTTGTTGTACTTGGGGATGATCATATTGCCAGTTTAGCCAATAAAAACACACACACTGTATATTTGGTGTTAATTTGCTTCAGCTTTATATTACATTATGTTACATTAATCCTATTTTGGCCAGAGTTCTTTCGTCACACTTCTGTGACCTCATCAGTGGTCCTTTGCTTTCTTCTTTCTTATGTGTGTCTCACCTTGCTAACTATCAGCCATTTTTCTGATAGTTAGCAAGGTGAGACACCCATAAGAAAGAAGAAAGCAAAGGACCTAATCCATTTTTCTTTTTTGAAACATTTATAACATTTTCTGTGATACATGATCCCTTTCGATAGGCACTTCTTTTTTTTTCACAACCCCTTTTGATCAAAATTTTCTTTTTCTCCTTTTTTTCTTAACTCAAAAAGAAAAGCTCTACATTGTATTTTGTCCCCTCTGTGTTCAGCCTTGTGTGGCTAACAAAGAAACTTATCTATCTATCTATCTATCTATCTATCTAGCTATATTTCTTTTTGTCTTTCTTTTACTTGTTTTAATCATAAGCTTTTGGCCACGTTGGGATACTGCCTATATATGTATGTATGTTTTGATTTCACAAGTTAGGCCAGATATATTTTCATAGAAGATTGCAAGCAAATAACAAACAACACTTATATGAGGATGGTATTTATTGTACAATCAATATGTAATGTTAAGACAAAAGTACATGAATACGCACACACACACACACACACACTCTTTCATATATATATATATATGTGTGTGTATATATGTATATATATATATATATATATATATATATATATATATATATATATAT
>NC_068991.1:36066185-36071522 GCF_001194135.2 Octopus bimaculoides | reverse complement strand
TATATATATATATATATATATATATATATATATATATATATATACACACACACATTTGCACACACACATATATATAAAGACATTTGTGTAAATCGTGTGCATATATATATAATTATATTGACATGGCCATATGGTAAGAAGTTTGCTTCCCAGTCAGTTGATTCTGGTTTCAGTCACACTGTTTTGGCACCTTGGGCATGTGTCTTTTACTTATATAGCCTCAGGCAGACCAAAGCAATGAGTGGATTTGGTAAACAGAAACTGAGTCAATTCATTCTCCAAAAATTCTTCAAGGTAGTGACACACAAGAAAAAAAGATATATTACATACATACATACATAGGTACAGTAAACATTAGAGATGCTTTTCCCCAGGCAGAAATTGCAGGAGCATCTCAAAGATTTTACAAGCTCTTCTAAATCAATCACAATACCGGAAACCCTTCCATATCGTCAGCAGGTACCTCAGGGTCACAGACAGTTTGCCACTTTGACTGCACACTTTGCCATGACTTGGGCAGCGAAGACAGAATTAATCATCACCTACAGGAGGGTTCTACTTGCGATCTCTTATCAACCATAGCTAGTTTCAGCTGCTGTGCCTAGTTCCTACATACACGAAAACACACACATTCACGCTCACACTAGCTCACACACGCACACATGAACACATACACATACATGCACATGCACGCGCACACAACGCACACATACGTGGGAACACACACGCAGCCATACATGCAAACGCTTACCTATTCAAAAATAACTGACTCCACCACACGCACACACTCAGAAAATACGCACACGCCTAAGAATACAGTCACACATCTATACACACATACACACACACACACACACACACACGTGCGCGCATAAGCAAACCTTAAAAGGTGAGGGCAATTCATTGATGAGATCGTGAATAGTGACGATGAAAGGATTCTAAGAGAGAAAACTAACAACCGTTAGATAGTTGATAGAATAAAGAAGTGGTACTGGACTAGTGTGTATGTTTATTGCAATCTTTATTGGCATAATGACCCTCCCGAGACAGAACAAAATTTGTTTCAACGTATGAAATCACATCAAAAACCTTGCAAACCAAAAACGAAAAGGAAGTGTGTGTGTGTGTGTGTGTGTGTGTGTGTGTGTGTGTGTGTGTGTGTGTGTGTGTGTGTGTGTGTGTGTGTGTGTGTGTGTGTGTGTGTGTGTGTGTGTTCGTATATATTTATGTATGAATATGTATGAATATGTATGTATGTATGTATGTATGAATATGTATGTATGTATGTATGTGTTCTATTGCCATGGAGGTGCCTAGAAGCATGGTGATAGTAATATCATTTCTTCCTTACTTCTCCCGTGGTGTCCAACAAATCAAACTCCTCTGCCTCAAACGGTTTCTGATATTTTAAGTAGCTTATTGCATAATTTATTATTTTATGTATTTTTTTTTTTGTAAGGTTTTCTTTTTTTGATATATTAGAAATCGTATGAAGCATACAAGTGTAGTGCTCTCCAGTTTAGTTTCAAGTCAAGAAGTTAGTATCAGATGAAAGAGCCATAAAGCATCACAAATTCAACTAATATATTGAAGTTTCTTTTAAGATTCTCTATGTTTAGATTTCCATTGCTGATACACAGTTTAACATCTGGCTCTAAAGATATGTTCCTCTCAAGGTATCTAAAAGAATTTATTGGTTTTATCATATGTTTAGACAACAAGGCAATTGTACCTTTTAAGTTTTGACAGGTGAATTCCAGTTTTCTAGCGTTAACATAGCGACAGAAGTCACAAGACATCATCTTCCAGACAATAGGAGGCTTCTTAGATTTTGTGGAGAAATCACGACATTTTCTGGAACTTCTTGTTTTTGTTGTAAACTACTGTGCAGAGTACAGAAGGCATGTTAAAAATAGAGTTTGAATGAAACATGTGAAAAAGTGTTTCCTTGTAAAACACGAGCAAGAAAATTCTGTGCCCAACATTTCTGTGTTCCTGTTAGATGAACACACTTGCACTCAAGTACTTTCATAGAGTATCATAATTGCATCTATTATTTTTTGGGAAACTCATAGGCTAATAGAATGTATTGCCTTTTTCGTCAGTGAACTGAGACAAAGGTTTTTGAAAAATCCACGAATAATAGAATAGTAGGAAGATTCTTGTACTGAACAATCTCTGTGATCCATCTGACAGTTAATATGTGGATTATTTCAGAGATGATGCCAGTTGCTATTGAAAGGAAATGTCGCATGCCAGACAAAACAAGTATTTTGTGAGAATCAGCATCAGATGAATCAATGCAGAATCTGATGAGATTTATATAATTATTGTTATGTTCGTTTGTCTCTGGTGGCGTGCATAAGAAGAATTCTATTGAGGCGGTTTTTCTTTGACCGATTGCATATCTTTACTGTTTGTTTCACTTATAGATTGTACCAGCAAAGTTCGTCTCTTTCTTTACTTGAAACTCCATAGCTTCTCTGGATTGTGGCTTAGCCATTTACAAACATAATCGAGTGCACCAGTGGTTATTAGCATGAATTTGAATTTATAATAAAGTAGAGGAGTTGCAGTTTTCAAAGCAGTTGTCCATTGATATTCTCCTTCTCCCTGATTTTGAAAGAGGTGTTCAGATTTACAGAACAACTAATCTCTATGATTGTACATGACTTTTCTTTCACATAAAAGATAACGATGTCAAGTCTGTTGTGTTTGAACTTGGCAAAAATTTTGACGGGAATGTTCCACCAATATTCCTTGTGCAGGTAGCAGGGGTGTTATTAATATTTACCCCAAGGCAGCCTTTTTGGGGTGGATAGCATTGTAGGTATATTGTTTTAGCGACAACGTCGTGTCGCAATGGAAGGTAGTACCTTGATGGCATTTTTTGCCAACAGCTGATTGTGTGTTATGTTGTCTGTAAAAGAGTAGCACAATCGACATTTTCGGTTGAATACAGGGATTTTGAAAACTGGGTTGAATATTGGGATTACCTGTCTCGTTACTTCTGAGATAGCTTGTAGCTATCTCCTACTTTTAGAGTGTGAATGCATAGCCTTTAACATGTGATAAGATGTAAAAGTCACAAGACAAGAGGCAGCCACATTTCATGTTAATATTGTCGTCTTTTTTCTAGTTAACGGGCAATATATCCTTGTATAAACTTACTTTTGTGGTATGTCGAGTGTTGTTTCTTCCAGGTCTTTGCTGAGATATGCGAGCTTGTGGGATCGTTTGGGAGGTCATCGAAAAGCGAATGTTTCTCACCGACCCGCAGATGTTGTTCACTTCCTTTTTCAGCATATAGCTGATATGTTTATTTTTATTGCTTTTGTTTAACAGATGCTGTCTAAATGATATCATGCGCCACTCAAAAGCTGTCTGCCCACTTCCTCTCTCTTTCCTTCTGACATAAAACCTGTTGCTGTCGGTGTTTCTGTGAAAATTTGCAGTCAGATAATTCGCATGTTTTTAAGTCTATGGAGCAGATTTCCTCTATAGACCAATCAAGTATCCTAAATGAGTACTGCAAATGGGTACGACAACTGCATAGTGAGATATTGTCTTCTAAGAGGATACCTACCATACCTTTTTAAGTCTTATGTAACAGTCTATGTTTATTCTATCTTTGTTCATAGTACCTTCGTATGAATTATTTTCATCAATACTTAGGTGTTTGTAGTACTTACTTATGTACAGTTGAAATAAAGAGGCCGTTGATGCAAAGATTTAGTGTTTGGGAAATAGGTATTCCACGTTCATTTGTTAAATATGGGTTAGATTCTAAGACTATAGCCTAACTATATTGCCATAAAAGGCAAGACCAGTAACGAGAAATTAATTGTGTCACCATAAAAGACATTAACGCACACGTGAACATAGTTTGACCAATCAGAGTGACTTGTGTGTAGATTAGAAAGTAAGGTTTGTAAAATCTCTCGACAAATATTTATGGACTATGACTACAACGCAGAAAAAGGAATTATTTCAGATATATCCATAGTTTATTCTTTTTAAATTCCTCTGAGTCATTATAATTTACTGACATCGCATTTCTTTAAGTTTGATCAATCTTCAAGTATGTGAATAATTTTGTTATTCGGCTTAATCACCTTTTAAGCTATAAATCAAGTGTGTTCAAATATAGTGTTTATTTTATAATACACACACAGTGCACTTCTATGTTAATGAAAGATAAACGTTTATCAGTCTCTCGGGTACATTTGTAAATTGCTAAGATGGCATAAAATATAGACAATATACAACAAGGAGGAAAATGAACTAGTTAGAAGAGCCTTGCTGCACAAATACCAGAGTAAGCAGAACATCGACGAAAACACGAGAAATACGCTGAAAAACGCGTTGTTGTGTAGTAAGAAGCTTGCTTCCCAACTATTTGGTTCTGGGTTCAGTTCTACTGCATGGCACCTTGAGCAAGCGTCTTCTTCTATAGCCTCGGGCCTGCAAAAACCTTGTGATGGATTTGGTAGACGGAAACTGAAAGAAGCCCGTCGTATATATATATATATATGGCATTGTAGGTATATTGTTTTAGCGACAACGTCGTGTCGCAATGGACGGTAGTACCTTGATGGCTTTATGTACAAATAAAAACGATAAATGCTCATGTAGGGATAAATCAAAATGTCCTTTAATGAATCTCTGTATGAGTACAAATCTTGGTTGGTGAATTGGTTGGGACTGCACCAATCCTTTGGTGCTCTTCTATTCATATAAAAAACACCCATAAGCTTCACTAACCATTCAATTACTGTCACTCCTCCTCTTTTTAGGCATTCCACAGTACACCTATGTCCTGAGAATGACTCTAAACTACATCCGGTAGTGGGACCCTGGGGCCCTAGTTTCAGGGTTTGAGGAGTGTGAAACCACCTCTTAGTAACTATTTTTCCCAGGTCTACTCTGACCCGGAGTGGTAGCACCTGTAAGGGTCCCAGCTATGGGTTGACTTGCAAACCCCACTGCAACTGTGGGGTGGGGACTGGTAGAATGCAGTCGCCGTATTCCCTTCGTGGCGTAAGAAGCGACTAAAAGGCAACAAGAAAAAGCGAAAACATACCGGACAGAAAAGGGAGACAGTCCATAACACGTGTATCAGAAAAGCTGAACAAAGAAAATGCTTACACACGATACATAAAGTACGGAAACGTTTTATAAAGTTTCATGGTATCCTGTTTACAAAAGAAAAATCTAATAATTTGTAGCTTTTAATAATATTGTGACTGTATCAGATATATTTAGCCAAAATTTTGAAATGCACACACACACACACACACACACACACACACACACACACACACACACACACACACA
>NC_068991.1:36064155-36065123 GCF_001194135.2 Octopus bimaculoides | reverse complement strand
CCACCAACACTCTTTCATATTGTGAGTGGTAATGGCCTCTACCTCATTATGGGTTTTCATCTCTTTAGCCCCGGGGTTATCCTGTCGGCGGATTTCATTGTACAGTGTCTTGGCCACAGCATCATGTCTCATAGGTAGGTAATACCGTGATGACATTTTTGGACAGCTGCTAATGATGTGGGTGATATCTTCGATACTGATTCCACAGAGTCTGCATCGATTATTACATTGTGGGGCTTTGCCCGCCTCTCTGTCCCGTTTGTTTATTACGAATTTGGTTGCTATTTCTTGTTTGCTTTTCTTGTACTATTCTTTTTCTTCTTTCCAAACCTTTCCTCTCTCTTTCTCTCTGACGAAGAGCTAAGAGTGAAACGTCAAAGTCCCTCTTTTTTCTATCTTAAACTGAGCGTCAACCTAATACATTCATTGTGTACGTCCTTTTGACTTGTGTTGTTTTTGCTTTTATTTTTGATTTGCTTATATGTACATACACACACACATACACATACACATATACAGTTCTTTTCACATCTATTACTATTTTTCTTGTCATAGGCAGTGGTGTCGCAGAGAAAATGTATTCTTTGACCCTTCTAACACCCACCGATCCTGCGTCAATCTCCCTATCAATACACTCCCTTCATTTCCAATTCTTCCCCTTACTCTCTTCTTACTTCCTCTTTATTCCTTTTCTCCTTTTGTTTTTCCTCTGTTCCCTTTCCTTTCCTTTTTCTCTTTTTTACACTCTTCTTTATTTTCGCCATAATTTCTCTACATTACACACCCTATGACAGGAAACCCATGTTTAGGTGCACAAATCTCAACAATTTTCAGCCATAACGTGCCTGAAGATCGTTTGCACCCGCAGGTGAAACCTAGGGTAACCAAAGAGGTAGCTAAATTGACGTAATATATGCATACATATGTATACACACACACACACACACACACACATATATATATATATA
>NC_068991.1:36060738-36063468 GCF_001194135.2 Octopus bimaculoides | reverse complement strand
ATATATATATATATATATATATATAAATATATATATATATATATATGTACATACATATATACACGATATATATACATATATATATATATGTGTATATATATATACACATACATATGCATACATATGCATGCACACATACATATACGTACATAAGTACGTGTTATAGTAATATATGTGTGCGTAGAGAAAAAGAAAATTATTGCTAATGTTCAAATTTCTATTTATCGTTTTTAGCTCTGCTATTTATTACTTTTCTGCCATTCTTTTAATATATTTTTACATTTCTATGACTATGTATTATAGTTGTTTAGTTATTTATTCAATGATATATGCATTTCTTTATATGTTTGTGCATGACTGTGCATATAAGTGTGTGCGTGCGTGAGAATGTCTTTTTGTATGCAATATACATAATATATTAATGCACTTACACACACATGCATATATACATGTAAAACTTCACACACACATATATTTAAGAATATATATTTATGTATATATATATATATATATATATATATATAGATATGTATGTATTTATACATTTACGTGTTTGTGGGTACGTACGTATGTGTATATAATCGATTTAGGTATATATGTGCACATAGAGACAAACGTGCACACACACATATATAAGCATAACTACATACAAACACACATCAATATATACTTGTATGAATATATACATATACAGATATGATTAGGTATGCCTACTCTGTTAGCTTTCGTTGTTGTAGCATGTCTCAGTATGAAGTTATATTTGTTGTAGTTGTTTTATCCGTTTTCAATTCCCACCTACTCCTATTCAATCTGATACTTTTGATATTTTGTTATTGTTGCTTCCATGTGGTTGTTGTTTGTTTCTTTGCTGTTAATGCTGTTTTTTCTTTAAAATCGTTGCTGTGGCGTTTTTTTCTTTTCGATTTATTTTGAATGTTATTGTACTTATTATATCTTTGTACCACCCCACTCCGTATTTTGGCTATGGCGTGGTATTTGGTTGAGCAGATACACATTTTATTAATTTTCGCCTTGTTGTTGTTGTTGTTGTTGTTGTTGTTGTTCCTACTGTTGTTATTATTTTCATAAGTTTTTTCTTTCGTGTTGTATATAATGATGCTGCGTTTTTCTATTTTTGTTTTTGTTTTTAGTAATAACTATAGTTTTTGTTGTTACTGATGTAGTTGTTGATGTTAATGTTGTTGAATATTTCTCTTTTATTCGCTCTATTATATTTTAACCCCCTTCCCATCCCTGCAACCATATCTAACTTCCCTTATGCAGAGAAAATATTAAATTTCATTGAAATAAATCTCCATCGGTAAATGCTCTGAAACCAGGCGTGGCAATGCTGGATGTATAAAGCTTTCTTGTCAGTCTTTTCAGTTGCTGTCATTTCAGTTTGCTTTCATCCTATAATACTCAGCCCACATAAGTAATGCCGGCATTACACGCTCTTCTTGCTGTTGTTCGTGTTATTTTGATTGTTGTTTGATTTTTTTTTCTCACTTTATCGAACTATTCAATAGGAAAACATATAGTATACCATATATATGTATGTATTTATGTATGTATGAATAAGCATACATACAACATATTTAAAGATGTATGAATACATGTGTGTGTTTGTGTTATGTTTATGTCTGCGTTTTACCTGTGCATGCATATATGTGTATGTATGTGTCTGTGTGCCTATGTGTACGAGTATAAAATATATATTATATAAGATATAGGAATATTCTAATCAACGTATGTACAGATATATGCATATATGTGTGTATAAATAGGTAGATATATATATATGCATATTGCATATAAATTCAAATATGTACATGTATACATATGCACATATATCCATAAGTATGTGTATATATATATGACGTCAACAATATATACATGCAAACACAGACATAATTATTAAAATATTTATGTATTTATGTATATATATATATATGTGAGTATATATGTATATATGCACATATACACATTCACTCATACAAACACATACACTGACGTAAGCTGTGTATGCGCGCGTGTATGTATCTATTTATATTTGCACATATATACTCATATATGTACATATAGATACATACACACACGCACGCAAACACACATATATATATACATATATTGATATATATATATATATATATATATATATATATATATATATACACATACATACATACATACATACATAAATACATACATAAGAAGCACACATATATGTTACAAGCCTATACATATACCCGTTGATTCATACACACAATACATGCACATTTACATACAAACACTATACATACATAATACATATACACAGAAAGATTCGTGTCTCAGTGGATTGCAGGGAAAAAGAGAGGGTGAGTAAAAGAAAAAATATTATTGCTGGAAATGGAATGTAACGAATGCATAATAGAACCGTAAATTAGCAATCGGGAAACCGTTTCCGATATAACTTCTAACGTCAGAACATATTTCAACTTACTACATTTGTCGGATGTCATGGCTCTGTATTCTTATGCAACTAACATTTATTAATAAGCGGTTCACTTAGCATATTTGGTGAACAGTTGTCTGTAGTGAACTTCAATAGACCACCGTCATATCCAGGAGTGATGTTTCTGACATGGCATTTTATCTGTATACAAATAAATTTGACTGGGCATGTATGTGCGCGTTTTCACTTCGTTATATATATATATGTGTGTGTGTGTGTGTGTGTGTGTGTGT
>NC_068991.1:36051169-36060728 GCF_001194135.2 Octopus bimaculoides | reverse complement strand
TGCGTGTGTGTGTGCGTGTGTGTGTGCGTGTGTGTGAAAATACATATGTGAATGTGTATGTTTATGTGCAGAAGATGGAACGACCTTTTGGTTCCAAGTTATAACTCCGCTCTGGTTCAAATTTTGTTTAGGTCAAATATATTATTTTATTATTCCATAATATCGTTGCTCAATAAATTACGAATCCATTTAGTTATTAGCTACATTAAAATGGTAAATGGCAGTACTCTAACGCTCTTGTTATGTTATAAACGTTAGAAAGAACTGCTGTTTGAAAGGTAGATTCGTTGCCATGTTTAATCTATAGCCTTGTTTAACAGCGCTACCCAGCCCATGACTATCTATAACTGAGTCCATTACAAATGTTCAAGTTAAGTCTCCCTTCTGAGGATCACCTCTTCTTTACTGCCACCAAAGGAATTTTAGGCGTTGTTCTTATTCCTCTGACTAAACCATTAAAGAAACCTGCTGAGTCTACAGTTGTTGCCGACTATTTTTAATCCCCCATATTGTATGTAAATATCAGCGATTGCTTCCGGATTATATCATGTGCCTTAGCGTAAAGTAAGAGAGTTTTATAGAACAGAATGTGTGGAAAGGAAACTTAAATCAACTTCAATAACTATTTCTTTTTATTCGATTCTGTATGGAAATGGAAGACATATTCTTGAAGACAATTGAAAGATCTCTGCATAAAATGAATAATTGACAACAGTAGCATAACAAAGAGTGAGATATAGGCAAGGGAATCTCATAAAATTGTTATAATTAACAAATGTTGCTCGATGATACCATTAGGTGTGGTTATTAAAAGGTTCATTTATTGATTATATAGAATCCAGATTTAAAGAAACTATCTCGTGCAACCATTATTCAACGCTGCAGACATCTAGAAAGGATTAAGTAAAGAAAGTGGATTCACAATTAAAATTGTTACATACAAATAGCATTGTTTGAGTGCTGCCAGTAGTAGCTGACAGAATGTTAACAGATAGGTTTAAGTGGTTATGTTGGACTTATCAGATAGTAATACCTAGCAACATTGTAATTTCGAAGGAGTTTATTGTACTACAGTAAGATTTTCAGTTAGAACAGCAATAGATATATTAGTTAGGAAAAATAATAGGCCTGTGCGTAAATAAATTAACAATGACTTTCTTAGCACAGTAAAGTATGAAACAAGCGCGGTCACTTGTGATCGTAAGCTGAATGATTGATATCACACTGAATGCTTCAGAATATTTACTGAGTAGACTAGAAGAGAAGAATTACATAGCATGAAGACAGATAAAGGGTCACATTGTCAGGAAAATAATGTATGACTTCTTACACATGTGCTGTGTTTGAAATGACAATTTGACAGATTTCTCTCCAAGAATAAATTGTTGATTACCCTTCACTGATGGTATATAGAGTATGTGTCCAACTCCATTCCCTATCGCTGCCCGTGCAACTGTTGGTCGGTACTAAGTGATAAGACACGCACGCGCACATATTTAATGTTTCGTTAGTCTTTCTAAGGGCATGAAGAAGCTAAAAGTTATCTCTTCAAATATTTATTCTGTTTTAGCTGCAGCTTCACCTTGAATCATTCTTGACTGAATTCGTTCCACTTCATATCAAAAGAGACATGAGAAGTTGAGAAATTCATTTAAAATGTTAGCTTTCAATTCACTTGCTTCCAAGTTCGATCCTAGGCATCTAAATCCGTCGAAGGCCTTCTGTCGGCCTACCTACTACTCCTCATCTTAATTGTTACCCGACTTTTAAGGCAGTATTGTTCGTTGCATACAGCATTTTTTCTTTTCGTTGTTCTAAGCACTTTTGTTAGCACTCTTGTTTATTTTGTTTTGTTTTGTTTTTGAAAATTTAATATCTTTTTCGTTTAGGTATAACTTCCAGATATTCAATCCGTTTTCGTTTTCTGAAGCTAGTTCTACGGGGTTCAACATCTCTCGGTGCTAGCACTTCAAAAATATCATAGTAGGCTTCCATTGGTATTACCCTTCGTATGTTTCATTTTTAACTGGTTAAGCTGTCTCATAAATTCCGAACGTTGTCTTTTAATTAAACATATCATGATACCCAATCTGTTGATTACACAGCCATCCTTCCAACCTTTTTTTTTACCGCTTTTGTAATTTTTAAAATGAACCTTATCTCCCACTTCGAAATGTCTTGAAATATTTCTTGTATTTCCTTTAAATATATTTTTTGTCTTTCCTTTATATGTATTTTTTTCTGGCAATAATTTATCGAAGATCAACTTTACTTTACTCACGAATATTAACTCTGCTGATGACTTTCCTCAATTAGTATTTGAATTTGGCGTTATTCTATATACTCTCAAACATTTTGTTAGTGCCTCGTCATTATCTAGCTCGTTCTTAGCTTTTCTTAGAGCTCTTTTGAATGTCGACAAATCTTACCGCCTGCCTATTTGACCTCGGGTGGTAGGGTAGGGTAAAAATGTGCTTTATGGCATGTATTTTGCAGAAATTTCTTAATTCATATCCCGTGAATTGTATCCCATTATATGAAACTAATTTGTCTGAAACACCGTATCAAGCAAATAACTCGAGTAGGAACTTTATTGTTGTCTTTGCTGAGGACCTATTACATCTGCATACCTCTAGCCACTTTGTATAGCTATCCACAACGATTAGATAGTATGCGCCGTTCACTGGTCCAGCGTAGTCGATATGTATTCTGGAGCATAGGCTCTCAGTCTATGGTCATGATTGGTATTTTACTGGTGGTGCTTTGGTTGCCAACGCGCAACCTCTACGTGCTTTCGCCAATTTCTCGATTTCCTTGTCCATAGTCGGCCAATATACAAAGTTCCCCATAAAAGCTTTCATTCTGGACATTCTCGTATGCCCACAGTGGAATTGTTGCAATACTCGTTTCTGTAGTGCACTTGGTACTACTTTCTGCGCGTACATTAAGATACCATCGCATAGTGAGAAATCATTTGAATTTGTATTTTTATTATGCTTATTTTTCAATATTTCTTTCATTCTTGTAATGTAATTATCTTCTACGGATTTCATTTTTATATCATGCGCTGTCACCGGCGGTTCCTGGATTATATTACACACAATACTTCTTACTTCATTGACGCTATCACGGTCTCTTCTTGCGGTTCCACGCTCTTGGGAATTAGCCTCGATAAGCAGTCTACATGACCAATTTTCTTCGACGGAATAGACTATATCTTAAAATTGTAGTTCAGCAATATTGTACCCCAGCGTTGTAGTCAGTTCTCTCATGGGTCGGCAATCCCTTCTTTGATCCAAAATTTGATAGTAACGGTCGGTGGTTGGTTTGTAACAAAAATCTTCGACCATGTAGAAATTTGTGAAAATTTGTTACCACAAAAATAATCGATAGAGCCTCCCTCTCTGTCTGACTATACTTTTTTCCGTTGCTATCATCAAATGTGAAGTATGAACTACTCGCTTCATATTTCCATCTTTATACTTGTGCAGCAAGACTGCTCCCATCCCATACTCCGAAGCATCAGACGCAACAACAGCATCCATTCTAGGATCGAAATGCGCTAGTGACAAGTCAGAAATTAGTATTTTCTTTATGTCTTCTAATGTGTTTAGCACTTTACTGACCAATTCCATTTTATTTATTCTCTTAGTAATTCGTTTTATGGTGCTCTCAATTTATGTATATTTGGAATGTAACGTTGATAGTAATTTAACAGGCCAAAGAAAGCTTGTAATGTCGGTATATTCGTTGGAGGAGGTATATTCTTGATTGTGTGTTCCCTCGACGGGTCAGAATGTGTTCCAGTCTTATGTATGATTTGACCTAGGTATTTGATTTTAGGCAAAAAAATTCACACTTCTCTTCATTGAGTGTGAAACTATAATCCTTAATTCTTTTTAAAGACACACTTCACGTGTTCGATATGCTTATTCCGCGACTCGCAGGCGTTGCTATCGGAACGTAAAAGGACAGAACAGAACAGTTACTGCAAGGAAACCTGTCTGACTCTGACAGTTCCGTCAAAGTAACGCTCTGGATTTCATATTTGGTTGCTCACTAAAATTACACTTCAAGCAGAATCAGAACAGTTACCGTGTGGTATTTTATTGAAGACTCTTAATATTCTGCCAAACCGCCTTACATACATACGTGAATGCGTGTGTGTGCGCGCGCGTGAACTTACGGTTATATATGTGTATGTGTGTCCCTCTGCGTGTGTATGTGTTTATATATATGATTGTATATGTGTACATATGTGTTATGATCAGATTGCAAAATGACTGGTGTTGGTCTGCGCCGTCAAGACATGTATTATTTAGTAAAATCGATAAAAAGAGTCCAGTGAAATGGCAAATTAAGCTATCCACTCTGGTAATAATCTAATTCATAACTGCTTTGTATAGAGCCGAACATTGTATACTATTGGCTGAGGAAGGAAAACGGATAAGTCTTCTCTGAGAAATGTCAAACAAAGCGTGAGACGGCCTGTCAGGCGACACCCGCTCTTTCTTTCTGCATAGACGGGACGAGTTTTCATACACTAAAGAAAGAAAGAGAAAAAGAAAGAAAGAGAAAAAGAAAGAAAAGTGAGGGAGAGGGGAACCCACCAGAAGAAGCTGCACCGATACAATCTGACAAAATTCTGATCTAAGAGACTAGACACGGGGGTCCTGAAGATAGGTAATTTTGCGAAAAGATTCACCGGCCCAACGTGAATGTTTCATTGATGTCATGTAGAACAACATTGTTTTCATCAAATATTACGTAGGTGAAGGACCACTGTTATTGCTAACAGAACGGTCATAGTAGAGAAGTAAAAATAATGGAGTTAAAAGGATCGACCGTAGTTTACGAGGTGAAAAAAAAAACTTGTAAGATGTTGCTACATGGTTGCATCATTTGCATTTCAAATGATGGTTTTGGGTGAATTGCTGGGTAAAAGCGCCTATTTTCTTGGTAGGGTAATATTTTTCAAAGTGTTGTAGGCTTTATTCTTTGCCTGAATTGCTACAGGGATGCTATGAGTCAACCAACAGTTGGACTTGGGATAATGGGTATGGGTTGCGTGTCGTATGTGGAAGAATATACAAAAGATGATAATTTCAGATATTTGCCTTACTGCCTCCGATAAGTCAGGGATAAACCATAGATGTTACAAGAGGCAATTAGTATGGAACTAGCGGAATAGTGACCAATCAAATGAGTTGAAGTGCTAGGGCATTTAGGAGACGGTAGGTGGCGTTGCGTAGTACGTGAGCGTAGGACTAAGTTGAATAACAATAGTACCTGAAAGATCCGATAGGTTCAGAAACGGTGATGATTTGTTGGAGGTGAGGAAGAGGTATTAGGTGCTTGAAGCATTTGTATCTACCAAAGATACAGAGAGAATAAGATTAATTTATGTAACAAGAATCAGATTGAAAAACACTCAATTTTGGCAACGGCAGTATTAATATGAAAAGATTGCGCGAGGTAAGAAAAGTTGGGAGTGTTGAAGTCACCAAAGTCAATGCCTTCAGAAAAAGATGAAACGAGATGTTTGTGCTTAACACAAGAAGAAATATTTTGAGCGAAGCGATCTACATGTTTTAAATACGAAAAAGAGGTGAATGAGAGAGAGAGAGAGAGAGAGAGAGAGAGAGAGAGAGAGACAGACAGACAGACAGACAGAAAGACAGAAAGACAGACAGACAGACAGACAGGCAGACAGACAAACAGACAGACAGACAATATGAATATAGAAATATTTTGGGCGGTGGAGATGTACTATACAAAGAAGGTGAGACTTGTGGCTCAGACAGGAACAGGATGTTTTATTTACGTTGTTACTTAGCTCCAAGTCAATTTTAATTACGTAGACCAAAGCATTCTAACTGGAACCATCAAACTAAGGATGAGTAATTCAACTATCCTTTTCTAAGAGAGAGATTTAGCTCACGTTTCCAGTAGGTCAAATAACCACATAAAGGTACTCAGTAAGTGGTGATGTTTTGGGTGTAGGCTAGATCATAAAAGTGGGATATAAACTGTCAGCAGGCTAATGCTATTTTGGGTTAACTATACAATACACAAGAATTAATGGTAGAAAAAGAGATTATGGCAGGTTTGGAGCTCAGAACGCTTAAATACGAAAGCAAATCCAAGGATTATGTAAGGTTTCTTTTCTTCTAGAATTTCAACATCACCTTAACCTTTCTGATCCCATACTATTTAAGTAGTGTCCACTTTTTTGCAATCAGTCGGATTAGACAACTGATTCCAGTAAAAGTAATTCTTAAAGTAGTTCTAAGATTGGTACCTGCAGGCATTAACACGCGGTCATTGGTGCCACCTACAGCGATGTCCTATATCGGAAGCGATTTCCATCAAAATGTCGTAACTTGGTATTTTGGGATCTCAAACCAAAGAAAATACTTTGGATGTGTACGCTTTCAGTTGGTACATTATAGCATTCCGTAGACTCTCACTTCAGTTCATGATTTATTCCTATTTCCGATAACCACACGAATATCTGGAAACTATATATGATCACTGACATCGCATCCAACTGCGTTTCTGACGAAGACGAAAATATGGTCAACAACTATTTATGTTTGTCTTTGTTTCTATTCTCGTTCGTTGCAACACAATATTTCTTCATTATATATCAATCAAAGAAGACCCGCTTGACATTGCTGTGAAATCCCTCTCAAATTACATCCAACCGTTTTGAAAATAGGCCACACTGAATAATGTGTAGACTAACTGGGAAAAGACTGGGTAATTGTTAATGAGATGCTCTTGATCTTAAGTTTGCTCGATCAGGGCTCTCCGGGGTCAGACAGCAACAACATAAACAAAACTAAAACGCCTGTGCAACAAACCTGTCTTTCTATTGGGCATTAGTGTCACGAGTGAAATGAAATTGCTATAATGGAGAATAAATTTGACACACTGGTAGCTTGCTTACCCCTTCCCAACTACAACGGCTGCTATTCAGCATTATGTAAATAACGGTAAATAAATATGATGAAGTTCAGTTAGATTACACAATAGCTAAATTAATGCACAAACCTGAAATAAACAACAAACTAAATAATAAATATAACAAAATATAATTGAACAGATAGAAAGATGAGGAAAATGGAGAGGAGGGAGGTATTTACAATTGTTCATGAAAGAAATATGAAGTCTTTGAAATCTTCAAAATCATTACATTTCATGCAATGCAAATACTACCCTTCGTTGGCCTGCCTGTTCTATTCTTCCTCTGCTAGTAACTACCACCACCATCACCACCACCACCCTATACACCTAGCTATTCTAAGTACACTCGAAACAGACATGTTGGAAAAATTAATGAAAATAACTTTGGTTTTGAAATGAAATACAATAATCAAATCAAAAATATATCAAATAAAAAACGAATATCATATAATCTGAAATAATAAAGCTTTTGACTTTAAATTTTACTTAAACTAAATGAAGCAAAAATCTATGATTATTTGGCATAAATCACATTTGTTGGATTCTTCTAGTCTAAATTAGCCAACCACACTGTTGGCTTTCATTTGCTAAAGCAATGAAACTTAACTTTCTCTCTTTCTCTTTCACTCTCTCTTTTCTCTTTGACTCTCTCTCTCTTTCTCTTTCCCTCTCTTTCTATACTCCCTCTCTTGACACACACTTTCTTCTATACACTATGTATATATCTCTTTTCACCCCCCTCTCTCTCTTTCTATTTATTCCTCCCGTCTTTATTTTTACTCCTTCACTCTCCATTCCTCCCTTACTGTGAGCATTTCTTAGTTTCTGAGTTTAAGAAGTGGAAAAGAATAAAAGAATTTAGTGATGCATGACAGTCAAGTGGGAAGCAGAAAAAAAAATCAAACTTTGAAAAAAAGCAACTAAAAAATATACATTTAAATAAAGCTGTTGCAAGCAATGATGCATGGAGGAAGAATAAATCTTGAGCATTGCTTTTGATATATGCAGGGGAAGAGGCGGGGAGGTTGAGATTTGTAGTTTTCCGTTTGAAGTATTTATTACCCAATGAATAAGTGATATCTACAATTTCTGTTATTTCGGATTGATTAGATTCTGTAAAATCAAAAGATTAAAGATTATAAATATTGTTGTTTTTTTAATTATATCAAAATTTTGGAGAGATTAAGATACAGAAAGGAAGGTACCCGATTTGAAAACTTCGATTCTGCATGAAATGATCCCTAAAGCAGTGATAGCACTTCACCCCCAAATTTACATGACGTATTGTAATGAATATCACTTAGCCCCCGAACTACTACGATGTTTCACAGCAAACACACATTTCTTCGTTTGAAATAACTGTTACAAATTTTGGTACAAGGCTAACAATTTTAGGGGCGGTTGGTAATCGATTCTGAACTTGGCTGGTCCTTTGATTTATCGATCCCGAAAACATGAAAGGCAAAGTTGACATCGGAGGGATTTGAAGTCTTATTCCACGCTCAAATAATTCTGCCAGTTTGCCGTCTTATTACTTTTAAAATAAAATCTATCTCGTTAAAGGCTGTTACCGCTTACACTAATTAGTTCAACGTAACTGATGGATTATTTCATCAAAATTTATATGTTTATAGATATGATAATTTCCTTTTGAACAAATAAGATCTAGCTTAAGTAAAGATTATTTCTTCCTGAATCTATTTGATGTTCCTTAAGCCTGAAACATTTTCCCAGACAACTTTTGTATAAACTAATCTACATTTGTAACAATCAATAAAAAGCTACTGTGAATCAGTGACTGGGTTGAAGTACTACCAAAGACTTTGAAGTAATCGTCATTTAAAATCTACTGCGGACAGTGAAGGTGAATTTTACATGAAGACCGAAACCTAACCTGAACAGAAGAAGAATTATTAAAGTATATACTTGATCTAAGTGGGCACCTACGGAACAGTCATGCATTTCTGCATTTTTAGGAATATCTATTTGCATGTTTAAGGAATATTTTTCTATTATCGCTTGAAGAAGGAAACAAACTCGAATGCATTCGCATAAGCTAATATGAATCTCTATAATAAATCAACAAAACCAAAAATGCTGCTGTTGTTGCAGCACTTCTAAGAACAACATCTTCCTCGTCCTTAACTCTAAAAATGAAGAAGAGAATAGGATTTACACGAACGGATTTCTTCTTTCATAAATAATGGCAATGTAGATTTTCTACTAACATGCACAAAGATTTCAACTAAATTTACATATACACACATACATACATACATACGTGTGTGTGTGTGTGTGTGTGTGTGTGTGTGTGTGTTATAATAAAGGGTAAAAATCATTAATGATTTTACCAGGGGAGTCAGCCCGGAAATAAAAACTTTATAGGTAAATTTTACAAATATTTTAATAATGATATGCATAATTATAACAAGGGATTGGTTATAAGCCTCTCCACGTGCTTTTGGCGTCTATTTTTCCAGCGCGTGGAGAGGCTTATAGCCAATCCCCTGTTATAATTATGTATATAATTATTAAAATATTAATGTGTGTATATATATATATATGTGCGTGCGCGCGTGTGTATAAAAAA
>NC_068991.1:36045929-36050984 GCF_001194135.2 Octopus bimaculoides | reverse complement strand
TAATAAAGATTACTTCATGTTGAAATTGTAAAAGAAAATCAAGATTTTGATAGAAAATGTGCTTCACCAACAAACATTGGAACTGTGTTGAAAAATGAAGAGTAAGAATACTTGCAATAACAAGATTTACCAAACGAAAATGACACATCAATGACGTAACGATTAATGGTTGCGTGGAAATGACATAGAAATGTCATAACGACTTAAGGTTGCGAGCCATGTTTTTTTTTTTCTGAATTGTTCGAAGTATATTAGTCACGGAATTATGCCATACTGATCCTTAGAAAAGCGATAAAACTAAAATGGCTGAATGAATTCAAATCTGCCACTAGCATTCTCTTCCATGTCAGAAGAAAGCAGTTTATTCTGAATTGTACCAGTTCACTTAGCTCTCTTGTGTATGTATCAGAACACCTTAGAATGTCTTCTTCGACAGACTGTCATTCAACCATTCATCTTAAGGTAGAATGCATATAGCATCTTGCTAGTGCCATGGAATTAAGAGCTAGATGGACACACGCACACACACACACACAAACACCTACACACACACACAAACACCTACACACACACACACACTCACTCACACACACGCACATATATATATGTGCGCGTTTGTGTATGTCTGCGTCTGTAGGATTCACATCTGGTGGTCTGATCCCACAGTTATGAAATAACACAATGTTGAATAAAGAGTATGAAGTAAGAGCAAAACAAATGAACACCACGACATCGCATTCCGTCTTAACATTTCAGGGGTTATTATCTCGAGAAATGAAGTTATTGTATGGTATTAAAATGAAGGTTTGACAGTAATGGTAATAACGAAATAATTTTTAGGAAGACGGTATATACTATATTCACTTTTCAGGTTCAGTAATACACAGGATTTGAATCGGGCAGCTAAACATACTTCTCTTAAGAATGTAGTTGCGTCTGTAGTCAAAAAATATCACTATCATATGTAGCAGTGGAATTGGTAGGACGAATAAATGAAAGAACATCTGTGCAATATTTTTGACTTGCTCGAAATAGAAGCCAAATCTTTTATAAATCATACCCTACAGTCTTAAAAGAAATACGGTCGCACTGGCTAATGTAATCCTAAGAATTTTTAAAAGCACGGATCGATCGTATTTAGAATACCTTTCATCGTATGTCTGATCAGGGATGGTCTCTTTGATCCGGGTTAATCTCTTTGATCAGCGTTGATCTCTTTGATCAGGCTTGATCTGCAACTAAACCCAAACAGCAAAAGAAATTTGATCTTGCTTCCTTGTTCTCAGTTCAGTTCACACAGGCACGCGTATATAGCAGGCAAATAACACGCACGTAAATAGCAGTTACTAACAAATGTATTCGCACGTTCACACACACACACACACACACACACACACACATACATACACACTAACCGGCATTGCTTCTGTCAATTCTCAGACACCACGATGCCACCAGTTTCGTATCCAGCCATACCATTCAAGAGATTTTCCTTTCTAACGAACCTGGTATCGCTAAATCACCGATCTTACATCTAACAACATCATGTGACTCGATTTGACCAACAGCTGATCATTATCATCTTGGACTCCCAGTAGTCATCGGACGTCTTGCGTTTCTCCATTCACTAACTTGTTCCCGAACGCGGCAGGTGCCCGCGAAACTTTAAGTTGCATGGAGCCAAATCAAACTGTTTTAAATAATAATAATAATAATGTGTGTGTGTGTGTGTGTGTGTGTGTGTGTGTGTGTGTGTGTGTGTGTGTGTGCGTGTGTGTGTGTGTGTGTATTTGTCCTCGACTACCACTTGACAACCGGTGTTAGTGTATTTACGTCGCTGCAACATAGCGGTTCAGCAAAATAGATCGGTAGAATAAGTACCAAGCTTTCAAGACAATAAGTACAGAGGTCGATTTATTCAGCTGAAAAGTCTTCAGAATGACTAAAACCAGTAAAAGATAAAGATATGTGTATGTTATGGGAGGGTGTGTATGCATGTGTATGTATGTATGTATGTATGTGTGTGTGTGTGTGTACGTGTGCGTGTGTGCATGCATATAGGTATGTGAGTATATGCGCGCAATGCTTCCCAAATAGTTTAAGCTTTCTTTGTGTTCATAACTATTCAAAGAGCACCACTCTAACAAACACAAAGCCAGCTCGGCATTGACTGGACAGCATTGCAACAACTAACTGGATGAATAGACAAATAAATCATGGAATAGAGGTGGAAAAGAAACGCAGTAAAAACATCGATCAATGTTTCTTATTGCAAGGATAGTCACAATGAAGAACATCATAGATTAATAGATTGCAATGGAAATACATATGCAAATACCATCGCAAATAGTGTTCCAACCCCCCCCCCCCCATTTTCATCTATACACATGTCTACTTAGCTAAAGAAATACAGCTTCGGAATTCACCAACCCTCCATCAACCAAAAAATAAAGAATGTATACAACGTTCAAAATATAATCTAACAGGTATTCTTAAACCTCTTCTACTCTAAAGTAGAAGAAAAAGTTAAGTTCCATATAGTTATAAACAATTGTGGGTGTGTTCGCAATTGATCTTTTTTTTTCCATTTTCTTTTATTTTTAAATTTGAACTCAGTAGCCCATATACGTGAATAAGTATGTTTTCTTAAGAATAAAAGATAAAATCTAGAAAGACTAAGCTTTTAAAAGATTAATAGGCAGCTTAGTGCTACAGTAAAATACAAAACTTTCTTAATTCCAGAAGATTAAATTCACCGCTGAATACATTTCTCGTAGAAAGGTTGACCAAATTGATAAAAAATCAGACTACTAACCAAAACATTGACGTTTCGTATTCACTGACCAATACTGTGTCTATGGTCATCTTTGAACTAACTCAGTTCGCTTTTGCTATTAATAGGTATCATAGATGTACACAGTTGAGCTACCAAGTAAGTAGAATAATCAATGTATACATAATGTGTATTTCGCTCACAAATCTGAATTAGCTATGGACCAGCCAGGTTAAGTTATTCAGACACATTACACGAAGACTAATGTTTAATTTCGTACTCTTTTGTATTAATTAGTTCTGGTGAATATATTCACGACCGTGAATATATTCTCTAGTGAATATATTCACGACCGTGTAACTAGTATTATTTTTTTGATTTGTTTAAACACAAATCTTATTTCAAAGTGGAAGTGAGGTGGAAAGCGTGACATTCCCACAAACGGAATGTAGAAGAATTAGTGACGATGTATCTGAGCAGTTGTTCCGCTTCTTTCAAATTTTCTCTAAAGAATTTGCCACCGTCTTTACAATTAGAACCAGGTTTTGTGAAACATATCCCACAATAAAGACTCGATATTGTCAGTGTAACAACTGTCCAATAATGGTTGTGTCTGATTGGCTACTTCCATGTAATAGACAACTGGAATAGAGAAGCCATAATCCTATATCTATGCTCTGAAAGCGAAAACCAGAAAGAAGAAAAAAGAACGTACATCTTGCAGATGCTGCAAAGCTAATTTCCAAAAGTTGCAATAGGGTTAGGGTTATATTCTCTATTTTAAAAAATTCCAAGCTATTGTTGATGTAATATCTTGCTACAAACATGATATCTATCTTATATAATTTTATCAACGCAGGTATCAATTATCATGTTAACCTTTTTTCTGTTGCATAGCTATATTATTGGAGCAATAGCACAAGGTCAGAGATTTGTTAGAGATGGCTAAAGTCGATAGTAACAACCCAATACATGCCTGCTAATATTACTTACATTACTAAAGAACAGTAGCTCCGTATCAAAATATGTTTGATACATATTTATTCTTTATTTGAAGGAAAGACGCATTTATGGAGAAGATAAGAATACGTGACATACTTTTATTTAGCATAAGTGGTGTAAATAATTGGTTTCAAAATCGAATCGAAATGAGATCACATTCTCTGTTTGTTGAAGATTTATCAGTTGTTCCATGGAGCTCTGACTGATTTTTATCCACTAGGAGGCATGAAAAAAATTTCGATTCTGGCGGATTTGAGCTCACAACGTTAAAAAATTTGTAAGAAGCGACTTTAGTATCATTTTTCTACCTTCTAAGATCAAACCCACCACTTTAGTGTCATCATTTCTACTTCATCACTCTTCTTTAATTCTTATTATTGATATTACATTTCGTTCTAATCTCAGTTCAAATCCCACAAGTATTAAATTTGACTTTCGTCTTTTCGAAGCCATTAAAATAGAGTACTAGTCAAGTACTGAAGTTGTACTTAAGTTCTATTCCACAAATTTGTTGGCTTGTATCAACATTAAAACCATTATTAATAACATTTGATGTTAATTGTTTTTAGATACCAATCACGAATCCATTTCATATTTTCAGAGCATCAGTACGCCAGATCACTGATTTAGATTCCTCACTGTCACAACATACGTTACCTGCCTGATAACCTGAAACCTTGTTCCAGTGGAAGAAATATAGGCGAGTACAATCCCTAGAGTACCGGCTTTGCAGTGTTTAGTTACAAGCACTGCATTATTTGTTCAAATCTGACCGGGGTCAACATTTCATATTACTCTGCCAAAGACGTTCAACTAAATACCAGTCAAGTACTGAGATCGATCAGATAGACAACTCTTCTACCCCCAAAACTGTGACCTTGTGCTTTAGTTAGAAATCATTATTATTACTTTTATCTCTAGTAGACACCATTGTTATTTTAATATTATACAATTACTCTTTCAAAATATAAATACAAATAAAATGAAACGATAAATAAATCTAAAATCTTTTTTTTTAAATGTAGAAAAATATTTTAAAAGATAGATCTGATCATTAAAATATGCATTTGTTGTCCGTCTGTCTGCCTGAATACATGTACACGAATACACACAGACATGCACACACGCATACACACACATACACACACGCACACGCACACACACACACACACACACACAATGTAGTGGGACATAGATTACGCATACATAAATAACATATGTATATACACATATACATAACAATATATAAATATGTGTACACGTACACCAACAGGTATATA
>NC_068991.1:36042084-36045592 GCF_001194135.2 Octopus bimaculoides | reverse complement strand
TCTCTCTCTCTCTCTCTCTCTCTCTCTCTCTCTCTCTCTCTCTCTCTCTCTCTCTCTCTCTTTCGTGATACATACATACATATATATGTTATTCTTTTTAACGTACTTTTCTTTCTCTTTCTTTCTCTTCCTCCTTTCTAAACACGAAAGGCATCAAGTTTCCATTGTCATGTTTCCACTCAACATCTATTTTTTCTCTTACTCTCTTCTTTTCTACTAGTCATTCCATCTTTCTCTAACTTTTTATCTATACATACATATATGTATTGCATGTATGTATGTATATACTTATGTATGTATGCATTCATCAATCTATCAATCTTTCCATCTCTCTCCCGCACATTTTCTCTCCCTCTCTATACCTATCTTTCTATCTGTATGCATGTCTGGCTATGCATGGATCTGTGTATATTTATCTTACTCTAGTGTGTCTATCAGTCAATCTATCTATCTATCTATCTAACTATTCTATCTATCTATCTATCTATCTATCTATCTATCTATCTATCTATCTATCTATCTATCTATCTATCTATTTATTTATTTTGCTAGTTAGCTTGCTATCCGTTGCAGTGTCACACTTCTCGCTCCAAACATGGAAGATAATAACTTGTAGATTTTATGGTCATTCTCTGTCTGACATTTCTTTACCCAAATCTGTTTCTCTTTCTATGCGTATCTACGTTTATGTATGAATGGGAGTTTGAAGCTCTATATACGCATCTATCCACCTGCCTAACTGGCTTCAACTCTTTGCCAGTTTTATAGAATCCCATGTTACTTTTTTGTCACTTTCGTATCTTTATGACTCCTTTCCTTTCACTCCTCTCTCTATGTATCGCTATCTTTTCTCTCTCTCTCTCTCTCTCTCTCTCTCTCTCTCTCTCTCTCTCTCTCTCTCTCTCTCTCTCTCTCTCTCTCTCTCTCTCTCTCTCTCTCTCTCTCTGAAACTTCTATTAGACTATTCTCTTCCTTCACTCTTAATATCTTATATTTCAATGTGCAATTTCTCACTCTCCTAAAAACTATCATGGCCAACCTACTTCTCAATGAGTATTTCACCATCTCATCTTCGCAGGTTTCTATATTGCATGCACATAAAATTTTCCCTTATTAACATACTGATTTAGGCATTAAAAAGTGAATGGATGTTCCGTCGATTTAAACGATGAGTATCTTAGTTTGTCGATCAGCTGAGCTAACCATTATATAATAGTGTATATGACTGAGTCATTAAGAAACCTGTTTCCCAAACGATTTGCCTAAGGAAATGATAATACTAATGCTGAGTAGGCTGTGTGTGTGTGTGTGTGTTTCTGTGTGTCTGTGTGTCTGTGTGTGTGTGTGTGTGTGTGTGTGTGTGTGTGTGCACGCGCGTGAGTATGTGTATCTGTGTATGTGTATCCGTGTGTGCAAGTATGTACATATGTGTATGTGCATTTGTGTGCACGTGCAGAGGAGAGGCACAGATAGCCAAATAGATAAACAGCTAGGCAGGCTTGGAAAACAGACAGACAGACAAACAGACAGACACAAAAACAGACAGACAGACAAACAGACAAACAGATAGATTGATTGATTCATTCATTCATTGATAAAATCTTATCTGCTACAAAGTCGCAGATTCTGAGAAGTAGTCTAAGATGGATCTAATTACCTTTCGTTGGTTACAACAAAGGAAGTAATTTGGAAGGTGCTACTTCTGATTAAATTAATTATATATAGCAGACAGTGTTGAAGTAAACTCATCGCCGAAATTGAAGGCAAACAATGAAAAACAGTTAACTTGTGCTAACAAAAGCCTTGAGATGTAGCAAAGTAGAAAAAAAAATGCAAGTTTCATATCTATCGAAAATCAAATATCAAAATCAGGCCCGAACATAAATCACATGATCCATGCTAATATAAACTGAATTTCTATCGTTAAGGAAAGCTAATTACAGTTATAAAACAGTTAGTTATGATACGTGATATCTAGCGAAATGTCTAATACACGTGAAATCTTTCGAAGAAGGTCAACCTGGATGTTGTGAAGTTTATAGCTTTGTTAAGATTATAAATGGCGTAATAGAAAGAAGACAGTCTCAACGTCATTGTTAGAGACTGAGGTTTTTAATCCCCTGATCAAAAAGATTCAAAGTCATTTAATTTTAAAGACATATTGTCCAATGTATCTTGCCAGTTTTAAGCATGTATCAGGTCATCCCATAAGTTCTGTCCGATTTTACCTTTTCTAAAAATTGAATGAAATTTAATAGTATTTTAGAATGTCTAATGGAATTAAAAATTATTTTTATGCATTTGTGTACATTTAAACTAATTAAATATTATTTTACAGAATAATAGAATTAACATTTATTTGATTAAAACCCTTTCTAACATGGAAGTATCCAAAGAGTATTTGAGGCACTTAATGCTTTATGAGTACAAAAAAGGAAGCTCTGCAGCCGAAGCGACTCGAAACATACACTCACTTTATGGGAAAGAATATTTGAATGTAGGAACTTGCAGAAGATGGTTTGCAAAATTCAGAAGTGGAGAGTTCAGCCTTGAAGATGAAGATCGAACAGGACGTCCAGTTAAGTTTGATGAGAAGCTCCTTGAGGCATTACTTGAAGAAAATCCTGCATTATCAGTCGAAGAATTAGCAATAAAGCTTAGTTCAAACCATACAACTGTTCATCGTCACATTCAACAACTTGGAAAGGTTCCTAAACGTGGAAAATGGGAGCCTCATGAATTGTCCGAAAGCAACCGCAAATCCCGAGTTGACATCTGCTCTTCTCTCCATTCTCGCGAAATCATTTCACCCTTTTTAGATAGACTTGTGACTGGTGACGAAAAATGGATCTTCTATCGAAATGTTAAACGTCGTAAACAGTGGCTTGGTAAAAGGGAAAAAACTCAACCACAACCGAGAAGGGAACTTCATGGGAAAAACGGTCCTTCTCTCTATCTGGTGGGATTGCAAAGGAGTAATTCACTTTGAATTGTTACCACCTAATGCAACAATCAATGCTCAAGTCTACTGTCAGCAATTAGAGCGTTTGAACCAAGCTTTGAAGAAAAAAAGACCCACTTTAGTGAATCGAAAAGGAGAGATGTTTCATGAGAACAATGCGCGACCCCACACTGCAAAGATCACATCACAAAAGATCGAAAAGCTTGGTTGGGAAAAAATTCATTCCTCATCCACCTTATTCTCCCGACCTTGCTCCTTCAGACTACCATTTGTTTCGTAGTTTACAGAATCATTTGGGCGATATAACTTTCGCAAGCCAGGAGGAGGTCGAAACTGACATTTCAGAGTTCTTCGCTTTGAGACCAAAAGAGTTTTACATTGGTGGGACTCAAAAGCTTGTAAATAGATGGAAGGAAGTCATAGATAATCAGGGAAAGTACATTGATGATTAAATTTCAATTAAATATAACATTTGATCACTTGTTTTCTTTATTCAAATTTCGGACAGAACTTATGGGATGACCTGATAATATAGTGGCAATTTGT
>NC_068991.1:36040662-36041627 GCF_001194135.2 Octopus bimaculoides | reverse complement strand
TTCAGTTAAATTTCGATCACTTTGAAACTGATTCTTAAATTAGGAATTTTTATTCACTCGGTACAATGCTAAGTTTGTGCATAATCGATATATTTAATTCTTTTACTAAAATCTATTTAATACCCCTTCTAATATTACACACACACACACACACACACACACACACATACACGCACACATTTATATATTTAGCGACAAGTGAATTACTTACACGTAAGTAGAAATATACAAAAATTCGATTTAAGACATTTTTAACCCCAAAGCCAATTCTCACAGACATAGACAGACAGACAGACAGACAGACAGACAGACAGGCAGGCAGTCAGGCAGGCAGACAGACAGATAGACAGGCAGACAGACAGACAGATAATAGATAGATAGATAGATAGATAGATAGATAGGCACAAACGCTGAAGTGTGTCGAACGAATAAGGTATTTTCAATACATCTAGTGTTCCTTATTTATAGAAACTAAACATTTAGCTCATGCCTAGATTTTCCCGGTACCTGATCTTCAAGCTACAACTCACTTGGATGATATATTGTTCATTGGCTACTGTTTTGTGTCCCTTAATTTGGCATTCTTTGTGGCTTGGTGTTTATTCCTTTGTATTTGTTTTATTGTTTTATTTCATTTATCTTAAAAATACCGTAACCTTGACCAAAACAAAATTCACACCAACAAACTTATTCTACCGTGACAATATTTGCAATAACAATACTTTACACACCAAAACAAACATGATTAAAAGCATACAAACAAAGAGAGTTAATATAAGAAGTTGTAACTCAATAAAAATGAAGCAAAAACTCAAATTAAAACCACGCCTCTTTCATGAACAAATAATAGAAAATAGCAAACCACTAAAAATAACCAGTTTCAATATCTATATATATATAAAATTGAGAATGTATGTGTGTGTATGTGTGTGTGTGTGTGTGTGTGTGTGTGTGTGTGTGTGTGT
>NC_068991.1:36034058-36039424 GCF_001194135.2 Octopus bimaculoides | reverse complement strand
ATATATGTATATATATATACATATGTATGTGTGTATGCGGTGTACGCAATTGAAGCAGCATTGCATAAACATAGCTGTGGATCATACTTATCGAACATACATGGTTGACAGGCAAGACATTGCAGTCTTCGTTCGAGATAATATCTCTAATAGATGTGCTATGTTAAAAACGCACGTATGATACGTGGATGGTTATTTTGATTTAATGCTGCTTTAATTGCATACACCTATGTTTCATTTTGCCGGACGGGGGGAATATTGGCAAAAGCAGTGAGCGTATCATTCAACTGTTTCCCATATATCAGACGTGACAAATTTTGTCAAGGCATGTGACTTCGTCATTGACAGGATTCAAGAAGGCTGTAATGCACCTGGCGTTCTCACAAGTCACTGCCGCGAAGATTATTCCTCTCCGTCCGATATATATTCAATTTTTAACGAAGCATGTCTATAAGAGAATTTATCGCAGACGAAATCTCATAACGGTGTATAAACGTTAAGTATGATGCATAAATATCTATATATAGTTTCGATAAACAGGAGATAGCAAATATTATCCATTTGCCATCAAAAGAGACAATTCCTCCCGGACTATTACACGTAGACATCCGATACGTTATTGTTGTCTATAGTGTAATTATCCATGACAATCGTGGATAAATGCTTTCTCTTACACATTAGCAGAAAAAGCTCATATTAGCCATAGGTGGTGTAACAGCAGCACACATATACATATGTATCTGTATTTATACGTAGGTGTTTGTATACATATACCCAGGCACACACACACACACACACACACACACACACACACACACACTCATACACATACACCCACGCACACACGCACACGCGCGCACACATAAACACACACACACGTATAGTGTGTGAATGAAACAACGAAGGAAAGTAATACTCATCATGTTTGGAGTTACATGTATTAAATAACAGTTTGACTCAGTTGTACATGTTTTAAAGTTTCGTTGGCACACAGGACACATCCATCTCATCAAATGCTTGGAGGCGAAGTAGAAATTTTGACAGAAATTCGAATTGTCCTTTAGATGTTTAGGTCTGTATTGGTTAGCTCAAATCACGGGGCATTAATGCTATCAAAGCAGCACCAGCTATTTTCATAAGTTTAGGTCCATGTGTTCCGACATAATGTTGGCAGGATACTGGCGCCACTTTAACGGCAGGCTGTGATATAGTATATTGAGAGTCAAAACTTCCTTGTAGTGGGTACCCTGTAGGGTGTTGTAAGATGTTGGCAACAGTAGATCAGTCATCATTCAGTGGAATATAAACACAAGTAGTAATAGTCTTTACGTGTGAGTTACAAAATTTGATCGTGTTAGGTTGCAATTGAGATTACATGACCTACATGGATGAGCTCTTGTCTATACAGGCGACGGAGAATATAAACTCTGCCTTTGTGCCGGTTCAGCTAGAACTAATGTAGTATATTCGGTTTGTCAGCATCCAGAGGAGTGAATTTCTTTGAAAAGTTGTGTCTGGGATGTCAAGAATAAGATACTTCATTCTTCCTATTGATGGATACTGGAAGTTGTTGGAGTATGTACTGTCTCTCATGGAAACAGGGCTTGTAAGCTCCCAGTGATTAAGAAGGTACCCCTGTCAGCAATACTCTTTTTGGTGTCTAGGAAGTAATTTCGATGGTGAGGAAATCTCCACATGAAGCAAGGCTAGACGGTGGAGTTTTCCCATTCCTGTACCTGAAAGAGTACGTGTGCTTTGTATAACTTCCTTTAAGATTAATGGATGTCATACCCGTTTTGTGACTTGTTATGCTATTGATAGCGTGAGGGGGATTCTATAGACTACAGCTTCTGTTAGACAGGATTCTCTTAATGGGCTGTTTGGTAAGTTTTCAGCTGTTATAGGTTGGAGGGCGGGTTAGAGGCTATGTTTACACTCATTGTAGCGTACGATATTTGAAGCGATGCTGTTAGAGCAAGTGTAACTGACTTTGACACTGAGGGCTTGAAGCGCTTATAACATTTATGGGTTCAATGGAAATGTGCTTTGATTAGCGTCGGAAACCTCCTTGCTATATTAGTGAAATCGTTTAAGCGGAATAAAGAATTATGCCAGATTACTTTTCTCTTTCTAGCCCTCTTCTTGTTGGAGAGGGGTCCTTGTGAGGATGAAGGCGTAGAAAAGAGAAACTCAGTGTGGAGAATGAGTTAATTGAGTCCAAATGAAAATGCATGTATACGATTATATATAACAAACAAGTAGCATGCCTTTGTTTGTAGAGGTGTGTGGGTGTGTTTGTGCTATGGCTATGGGTGGGGGGAATATTCGGGTTGTGACATCAATACAAACACTTTTGCAGAACTGCATCTTTAACAATAATTTTATATACACAAAGTTGCGTGATTTAAACATTGGACGCATTTTATCTAACGGTGTTCAAGATTAACCTAATTCATTACTGTTATTTTCCTATCTGCAGTTTCATCCCACACTGATATGTCTTCTCGTAATAATTCACTATAATATTTTTATCCAATAATCCTATTATATTTAAAATATTTCCACCAATTATTGCAAGATTCAGAAGTTTCGAGCCATTTTTTAAGAGAGACAGTTTTAACCGCTCTTGTTTATTGTAATTCTATACATCTAATAAGCTGACTTGCCATCTTATGTCATTCCAAATAGAAGGAGTCGGCTGAAGCAGCACTTTGAACACGTCCTACAAAACACTACTTGTCACAGGTAACTAGTTTGCACTTGAAGAGAATTTGGAAGCTCGCTATGCAATAAAGTTTTGTGTTAAATTGGACAAAAACACTACAGAAACATAAAATGTTCCCGACTGATTTTAGATTAACATGTATGAGCTGAGCATCTGTTTTTCGCTAACAAAAGTGGCCGGGCAAAGCAAGTCGACCGTGAAACTCGTGATGATCCTCTATTTTGATAGCAAGGGCATCATATACAACCACTGGGTTCGCTCTGGCTAGATGCTCAACAAAGAGTAATTTGTGGAGGTTTTGATAGAATTCAGGAAGAGATTTTGTTACAAAAGGCGAGAGCACCTGTACCAGGATAATGCGCCAAATACAGCAGTCCACAATTCCATGCTGATCACCAACTACTTGACAGAGATGGGCATCAAAATTGTCCCTCCCTCTTCCTACAGTCCGGACTTTGCTCCCTGTAACTTTTGCTAAGTCCCAAGGTTCAAAGACAAAATAAAGTAAGCTGTGATGAGAGTCCTGGACACCTTCACTTTAGAGAATACCCATGGGGCCTCCACGAAGTGTCTGCAGTGATACAAATGCATTCAAGTCGGACGATCCTATTTTTAAGGAGGTTAATGTTCTGTACTTCTTTGAAACTAATAAACGGCTTCCAGGGAAAATGTCTCTAAACTTCTGGAATGCACTTTGTACTGTTCATATTTCCGTGAAGCAGCATATATTTTCTTTGTAAAATAAATTTTGCAATAACATTTTCAGAGATACACACACACATACATACATACATACATACATACATACATACATACATACACACACACACATACACATACACACACAAGCGCACACCCACATACGCACACACGCATACACACACACAGACATACACATACACACAAATATATATATATATATATATACTTATATATATACTAGTGAGACCCGCGGAAATTCCAAAGAACAAAAAAGATTAAGAGAAGTTACTTAAGAAAGAAAGGATGATGTGCATTTTTATTTTTAATTTGCTAAGTATTTCACTTCCAGTCATAATAATGTATTATATTTTTAAATCTTCCTCTACTAAGCACTTTATATTTCTTTCTCTCTACCGCTTTAACAAACTTTTTAACAACGTAATTCCCGTCTTCATATCTTTAACATTTTCTCATTCTCCTCACCTCTGACTTCCATTCTCTGTCTCTGTCTCTCTCTCTCTCTCTCTCTCTCTCTCTCTCTCTCTCTCTCTCTCTCTCTCTCTCTCTCTCTCTCTCTCTCTCTCTCTCTCTCTCTCTCTCTCTCTATCTATCTATCTATCTATCTTTCTTCTCTACTCACACTCCTTACCTCCATCTCTCTCACTCACTCACACGCATACAATTTTACTCGATATATATATACACATATATATATACACACACACACATATATATATATATATACATACATTTCATGTCCATAATGCAAGCCATATGCGACAGATCTTTCCCTGAGCACAAGTCCAACATACACAAAAACAAGATCCCTAGGGAGAGGAAAATTCTTATGAGACGACGGACAAAGATTGTGAACTGCTTGAAGAAACACCTCAATAGTAATGAAAAATCTCAAATTCCCAATTAAAGGAAGCGCTGTTAGAGATTGAGAAAAGTCTGCATCAATCTTACGAAAAAGAGATAAGGAATTCTAGGTTATAGAAATATTAAGTCAAACCCTAAATTTTTCTTTAACTTTGCCAAAGAAACAGCCTCAGTATGCTACAAGATAGGGTTCCTCTTCTAAAAAGATGGCCCCCTTACAGGAAACTCAATGAATATAAGTGAAAAACTCAACGAAGAGTTCCAAAGTAACTTCACTACCCCTCTGGGACACAGGCAAGTGAACAAAACTGCAGAAATTTTTGCAACTTTACTTGTGACCAAAGAGGCGAAAATCGATATTAAAAAAGATGTAACACGAGCAAACGGCTAGCTGGATGGATCCTCCGAACTTTCAGAACGAGAGAAAATGAAACTATGACGGTCCTTTGGAGGACGTATGTCCTCAGCCGCTTGGACTACTGCTCCCAACTCTGCTAACCACACAGTATAGAACAAACAGCGGAACTCGAAGCAATCCAACGAAGCCACACAAAGAAAATCATCTCAATGCAACATATCAGCTACTGGGAAAGGCGGAAAGAGTTAAGACTCTTCTCCCTAGAACGAAAGCGGGAAAGATATGCAGCAACATACATCTGGAATATCCTGGAAGGCCTTATACCAAACTTTGGTATTGAGAGTTACACAAATAGCAGAACGGGCCTGTGTTACAAACAATGTTCCCGGATGGCACCCCAATTTTCCTGGCCGATAACGCACAGATTCACACGGCAAATGTTATTTAAGATTAGTGAGTAGAACCCAAATCTGAGGTTTTGGCCCCTACCGAATATAACTATAATCAAACATTTATATTATATTTCGAAGTAAAAAATAAGAAGTTGCTCCCTCCGCAATCGTCTCTGAAAGAATTGAAGCAGGTTTGGCTTGAATCATGGCCGAAAATTTCAATAACAACCGTTCAGAACGGGTAGGACGGAATTCCTCGAAATATTAAAGCTATAGTTGGTGCCAAAGTTGAACAAATTTCGTATTA
>NC_068991.1:36014364-36034048 GCF_001194135.2 Octopus bimaculoides | reverse complement strand
ATGTATGTATGTATGTATGTATGTATGTATGTATGTGAGTTGTGTGCCTATTATGTTTTATCTGTTAATTATGTAACAATAAGCTTCAGATGTTTAATGTATTTTAAAATAATTGGCTTGTAGTAATGTATTTTGCATATGATATGATATTTTGGAATATGTAATGTCTTTTGAAATAATTTGGTTTGTGATAATCTGCTTTTTAATGTATTTTATTGTATTTTGAAATGATTTGACTGTAATAATATACTTTAGAATTAATTAACAATAATGTAAAAGAGAAAATGCTCTTTCTTCTTTTTATTACAATTTTACAATATTTCCCTCTTTATTTCCCTATTTTTAACATTATCACACGAATGAAAGAAAAATGTCGCCCAAAGCGAAACTTTAAAAGCTACGAACGGTGGTTTTTCATTTTAACTGAAGGAAGTAGATACCAAATAATCGACGTTAGCAGAAAAAGTTGATAATTTACATTGCTTTGCAAGAGACGTTAATAAAGACGGCAAAAGATTAGATTTCTAGTATTTCTTCCTAAATTAACTGAGTCAGAATTTGAACCACTTTGTAAAACTCTTGAATGTGCCATTATTAATCAACAAAACACACAAACAGCCGACCTAAGAGATGGAAACATTCCTGAGTCAACAATTTTGATTAAAAGCCGCATTGGCCACATCTGAAACAAAAACTTTCATGCACGTAAATTTATGTTTTAAGATAAAATTAAGAACAACAATAAAGATGATAGATGAATCAGAAAGATAGATGAATATAAGAAAGATAGATGAATCAACGCCAAGAATTCTACCAAGAAAATTCCAAGTCAAAATAGTAAAAGAGAATATCAGAATAACAATGACAATTCCGAGAAAAGATATTTTTAGATAACTTTAGAGTGGATGAAGAATTATGATTAAGAAAAATATATGACAATTGTTGAAGAAATATATATAGAATTATCTAAAAAAAAGTGAAAGGAACACTTGAAAACATTTATAAACTATGGAAAGAAAAATGTGAAAATTATTTCACTCCAACGATAGGAGAAAAATCACAAAGAAGAATTTGGTAAAGAATATTTTTCAGAAAATCTTTTCATTAAAAAAAGCAAATAAATTAAAATTAAGTTATATACAGAAGCCGTGTAAAACAAACGCAAAGTAAATCAAGCGTTAGAAATTCAGAATAGAACGATGGTTGATTGTTGAAAACAAATGCAAATACTGAATCT
This sequence comes from Octopus bimaculoides, assembly GCF_001194135.2. Lineage (NCBI taxonomy): Eukaryota > Metazoa > Mollusca > Cephalopoda > Octopoda > Octopodidae > Octopus > Octopus bimaculoides. Next base: position 36,032,811 of record NC_068991.1, on the reverse strand, counting down.
AATAGAAAGCGATCTGAGTACGAATTTAACGGAAACCAATCTAGGTACAGAGCTGCAAGTAACTCAACGAATAAAACACCCACGATTGTCCAGAGGAGAAACATATACTACCAGGTCTAGTAAGGTTTTAGAATATGGAAAATAAAATTGCAGAAGAAACACATTAGAGAATTATTATGAAAGAAAACGTGTCAAAAATACATACAGAAAAAGCAAATTTCGTAAATAATTACGACAGGCAAAATAATTCTGTTGTTTACGACAATGAATATAGAAATAGAATAAATCTACCAAACCGAAAGTGAAAAAAAAAAAGAATAGTTTTTAGGTCACTTCAAAATGAACACAGACATCAAATGGAAAAATCGAAGTACGAGAAAACAGAGTTTTAAACTTATCCATTAAAATTTTGACAGAACAAATAAACACACTACCTAAAAGAGTTACGTGTGTGTGTGTGCGTACGCGTGTGTGTGTACGCGTGTGTGTGAGTGTGTGTGTCGTGTGGATAATGTATGCGCTTGATGCGCGACAAAATTACCATATTAGTTAGGGCTCTTAATACTTTTTACGTTAAGCTCCCTTTGCTGCATGACACGGTAGCGTTCTATACGACCAATGCTCTACATTTTAGGTTATATATATACATATGTATATATATATATATATATATATATATATATATATACATATATATATATATATTTGACAGGAAGGACAACAAAAGAAAGAAAGAGACCTCGATATTATGCAAATAGAGGAATTTATCTGTAAAAATATGTGACACTTATTCAGTAGCCATGATAAAATTCCTGTGAAAAATGACCGTTAAAAACAAAGGGAAATTACTGTGTAGTGACAAAACGCGTCTAAAACTGCGTATATTATCGCATGCACGCATATATCCATATACGCACGCACATATCTCTATATATGCACGCACATATCTCTATATATGCACGCATATATCTACATACGCACGCATCCACGCGCACACTCACAAGCGTGCACATATAAAGTTCCTTGTACGTATCTATAAGCGTACAGGAAAAAAGTTTGGAGGGAAGAAAACAGAAAACTATATATATATATATGAGAGAGTGGACAAACGAAAGAAGGGCACTCAACCAATTTGTAAATGTGTGTGTGTATATATATATATAAGCAAATAAATAAATAACAAACGATGGATAAATGTGAGTTCATTATAACTGTTTCTAACGCATTTTTCAATAGATGATTAAGTACATTACATCATAGCGAAAACTGTATTCATCAGATGACACGTAGAATTTCAAATAATAGAAGACCAATCCAGGAGCACAGTAAGAATACAACTAGACTCCAGCCGATCGTTTGTTATTTATTTGCTTATAATACACCAAAAGGGATTCCTGACCTGTCTAGAGTATACCGAAAACCGTGCGACCAATACAACGTGCTTTGGACCAGTCCCTAGGTATTAAATACACATAAGGATTAAATTCTCTGTATGCATAGCCTGAATATTTCTCGACTAAAGGTGGTGTTTACAAGTTAATTCGACCCAACTTGGTGCCTATCATTTATGTATCTGATTCTCTCCTGAATACTTAATATTGTATGTATAAAATATATTTATTCATATATATAGTAATGGTTTTTTTTTTATATCGAGTTATGATAAAAACAATCTAACGTTAAACTAAAGAATCTCAATGTATTTTGTTGAGTACATATTTATTACACTGTTACAAGAAGACAGTTGACAGTGACTTCAAAGTTTTGGCTTGCAAGCTTTTGTCAAGATAGTAATAATACTAATCTTATCCTGTTGTGTCTAATCTCTGCAATAAATGAATTTCTCTGTTTCATTTGATTATATCATATTTTCTGTGATTATCATAGTTTTTGATATCATAGTATTGGTCAGTATCTTAGCTAAATAACAAAAGGGAAGTTGAATTAGAACAGTCACAAACAGTGAAAGAAGACATGCACCCAACACCAGAGCTGAAGACACCTCCGAAAGGAGGGGCCCCGCCACGTCAAAACGGTAGAGGAGTAGGGGCCGAAACCGGACGTGGTTCCTCCTGATGATGTCTTCAGCTAACTGGATCCTATAAAGGAGCTGTTGTGGTAGCAGACCACGAAACATGGTTGAAATTCCTTTCTGACATCATATGGTTATTACGTTGCATGTTGGTCAATAATCATAATATCCATAGATAACTGGCATCATCTAAATCCTAGGTCATATCAATAATATTATACCATCTATGACAATCTTATATCATGTGATAATATGAAACATATTGTATATTCTGATATTTTATGATATCATAATTTCATGTCATATCTATATCTGTGATCATCCAATTGATACATCTTTTTGTATAAACATTTAATTATGGAAATTTAATGTAAATTATTTTGTTAGATAGAATGAAAATGAAATGTTTAAAGCACATGGAATGGCTATAGATTTGAAGTGGCATGTCAGTAAGCAGTTTTTACTGTAATTGCTCTACGGATGTGCAATGCACATCTTCATATAATTACCCAGAGATACGATTCAAAAGATGCAGAAATGCAATATTAAACATTATAATCACCGATCTGAAACATAAAAGATAACTCGTCCACTGACAAGGGTCGAACCATTTGCTGGACACCCACCTTAGTAATTATATTGAAAAACCGAATGTAATTAATAATACAGTCACCCGGCAACTAACAGATACGCACTTTTAGTCCTATGGGTGGGTATTTCTTCTATTTGAACTCAAAGTGCTGATTATAATGTCTAATATCACATTTCCGTGTCTTCTGAATCTTGTCTTTGTGTCATATCTAAAGATATCTCCAGCAAATACTTTGAGCAAACACAGTAAAAATTGCCGACTGACTGGGCACTCCAAACATTTCATTATCGATCTCTCAATGCAGGCCTTCCATGGTATCAGTTTGGAGTATCTTATTCTATGAATGATATTTATACAACTTTTCCATGTCTCCTAAGTTAACATAAAATTGTTATCAATATTTACAATGTATATTTCGAAGGTTGATAAGACTGATACCAGTCAAGTACTAAGAAATGATGTAATCACCTTTTCCAATGTCCCAAATTTGTGATATGAAGAAGTCTTTACATGATCGTACGACATGCTAAAAGTAACACCCAAATCTTCCTCAAATAATCCTTTGCCATCTGAAAACAGGAGGTTACATTGGATAATGTAGTATCAAATACATTGTGTCTGAATAAAAGATGGCATGTCACGGCTGGAACGTCATAGATAATAGTTCTCTTCAGAGATAATCTAGTGCTAGTAAAACAGCAATAAATATTTACGATATATTCTCTCTTATTAATGTTTATAATATATCCTTATTTTTCAATCTTTATAATACATCAAAATTCGCCATTCTTACTGTATATTCTTTTGTCCTGCTTTAAACAGGTTTCAACCGTCTTCATTCTCTAAGCTAAGGTTGTGGCTATTCAAAACACGTTCTAAACATTATTTTCTAAATTGTTTTCTTCTATTTCTCCTCCCTACTCTTTCTTTATTTAATTTCTTTGCATTGCTCTTATATATACTGTTCTTCGCTGTTTTATACTCCCTTTCATCTTAATAGAACTACTATAACATTTTCCTTTCTCAAGCAACGCATCTTCTTCCTCCTATCACTTATTATGCCTCTTTAAGCATTTAAAGAGTCTTCTGTTCTTCTATGTATAGCTTTTGAGCGTCACTAAAACTCAGATATCAAGCCTATATTTTCATTGATTTTTATATCTTCAAATCTATTTTCTTAGAAACTTGCCTCTCATTTACTGTAACCATTTACTTTTTTATATTTCATTTTCTACCTTGTCTCACCTTTCATTTTCAGATTGTAAGCCACCAACATACACTATTGTATATATTCCTCTCACAACATTATCAATATGTAATCTTCTCCAATTCGAAACCAACTCGAAATTTGGCATTTCACCAATTCTGAATGTACCGTCCTCTTTACGCCTTCCATTGAATCTTTTCTAGATTTACCTCCTCTGTTGCTCCGAATTTCAGAATCTTTGAACTACTTTTAATTATTCAACCTTGAAACCACATACTTTCTATCTAAACCCAAGAGAGAGAGACAGAGACAGAGAGAGAGACACATACACACAAACAGACAGACAGACAGAGAGGTCAGGCATGATTGTGTGGTTAAGAAGCCCACGCTTTGCAACCACGCAGTTTCAGGTTCAAATAGATTGCACGGCAGCTTGGGCGAGTGTATTCTACTATACATTGGGACAGAAACAACCAATGCCTAGTGAGTGAATTTGGCAGATGGAAACTGAGAGGATTTGTGTGTAAAGGAATAGATATTTAAAACCAGGTACGTACTTTATTAGCGCTCTGATATATAATCCAAGCTTTGGCTAATCATATCGAACGGTAAAAGGTATATAAAATTGTTTAAGGTAAACAATTATACGTTACTTTACTCAGCAGATAAAAATACTGAGTTCGCTTGATTGGACTCTATACATCATACAGAGTATATATTCCAGATGTAAAAAAAGAATGAAGAATTATACATCTTCAAATTGTGTTTATCAGAGTATTCTTTACATTACATTCACGTTAGATTTCAGTTCCGAAGAAAAATTGGAGATAAACAGTTTTGTCGAGAGATCTAGGAGAGAGGCAGTAAATGTGAAGCAGAAAACAAAACAAGTGTTAAATTATGGAACCTTTCCCTTATGGGAATACCGGAGTCATGGTGGCTATGTTTCATTCGTTGTTATGTTCTATATAATGTGGTTTGTCTACAACACAAACAACAATAATTACTATTACTACCATCACAACCATTATCAGAATAACACTTATTCACTACTATCGTCATTGTTGAACCACTGATTTATGTTTTTAGCCACAATATATTAGTCACTACAATATGCTGACATTACTACACCATACATAATATCATTTCATACTAGGCAACATCATAAAGCCTGAAAAGCTTCTGAACACCCTGCATACTATTACTATACTCTGATTACCATCACCACTAGATGTTGCTAACAACGTCCACACCTCTACCAAAATCATAGCCTTCAACACCATCTCATAATATAACACTATTCTAACACCAGAAGTCACTAGAATTTCAAAGCACTGCCGCGTAAACAATATGACAATAAAGCAATAAAAGAACCTATTCGGTGTCACGTGACACGACAGAAACAGCTGAATCCTTCTTAAATCACACCCAGCTGTTTCTTAAACAAAAACATATTGCATAATACTGTCATGGATATACAAAAGTGATACGGTAGTCACCGATGGAACATTTTTTGATCATAACACTGCTCGACAGTTGCTGATATTTTAAACAACTGCCTACAGATCTGCCATCATAATTTAAGACAACAAACAACATCACTATTACTATCAACACCACCGCCACATACGTCATCAGTACCTCGGCTACCGTTATCATCATCATCAACTGAATCACCATTTTATCAACACTACCACCATTTTCAGTCAGTATTCATTAAATATAATCAATGTTATATACATTGTCATTGACTAATTGCACTGAAGTTGCTATTCATTAACAACAACTATTCCCTTGATTGAGATATGATTTGGAACAGTTATTAATTCGTCATTAAAAAATAAATATAATTTTTTTATATCTGTTTATCTTTCGAAAAATATGTTTACCGTTCTAGAAATTTCCGATTTCTATATTGATTCACACTTAAATTATTTAAAAATGACATTTTCAAAAACAATTGAAAAAACAAATCTTGCAATGATGTGACAGCTCTTAATTAGAATTCAAATATTGTATTTTGTTTTCAGGGAATAATAAAGAGAATGTTGGACGAAATAAGATATTTAGATTCCAACATTTAATGTTCTTGATTCTAGCCTCGCTGAGATCGATTTTGCCTTTAATTCTTCCGACATGGATGAATCAAAGTTTTCACATACTTTAAATTTCCTAGCCTAATGTCAATGTTAAATATGAAGTCAATGGCGATTTTGCCTTTCATCTGTACAAGATTCACAAAATAAATACCAATGAATTACTAGATTGATAGTCGTCTATGTTCTCCCATAAAATACGTAGTCTTGTACCGGTGCGAGAAATCATCATTATTATTATATGTTTGACTTTTGTTTTGTGTTTGTACAAGTTGGCTCCAAGTCTCACCTAGAGACATCAAGATACAAAAAATTAGAAGTTCATGTTGGTGTTATGCTTAGGGTGCTATACGTTTGATTTTGTACATAGTATTGTTCTAGAGAATGTCTTAGAAAACATAAGAAAATTATGAGTTTGTTTTAAAATTTGAGATTACATAGACAGTATTTTATGTAGGATATGGGCAGTTCCCATAAGCACCATCTTTTGAGTTTCTGCCTTTTTGGAGTTTCCTAGTATCTGAGCTCGGTAGCAATCAGCCCCTTTTGCAATCATTCCTAGGGCATCTATGGCAATAGGTATTGTCTTAGTCTTGAGGTTCCACAGTTTCTATTTCAAGATCTTTATACTTGCTCAGTTTTTGGTAGGTCTTGGCAGAAACATTTATATCGATTGGGACAGTCATATCAATGCGGAGGCATGATTTTTGTCTGAAGTCTTTCAATATAATGTCTGACCTATTCTCATCTATCATTCTGTCAGTTTGAATGGTTAAGTTCCAGAGGAGTGAGATGTGATCATTTTCAGGTTTTTGAAAATTGCCCAGTGAATATATCGCGCTGCTCTATCGATGTCATCACTGAATTGTTTAACAATCGCTACTAAGCCCTGTGGTTGTCGATCATTTTTGCAAAGAATTTTAAATCATCCATGTAAATGAGATGATTTATATTTTTATCAAACATTTTATAACCGTATTGTACATCATTGGGCAATTTTGAGAGAGGTATTAAGGTTAGACAAAAGAGGAGTGGTGGTAGAGAGTTACTCTGGAAAATGCTACATGAAATTATTACATCTCCAGCATTAAGAGATTCATTGTCACTGTTCAAAGTCAATGTGGTTCTCCATGATCTCATACTTACAGACAAGAAGTTTCACAGAGTAGGTGCTATTTTATACATTTCCAGACATTTCTTAATCTAGCTATGTGATAGGCTATCAAAAGCTTTTTATAGTATATCCAGGCTACCGACAAGTTTTGTGTCGTTTGTGACAATCTTCCAAGATCATCTTATTGATGAGTAGCTGATCTTTACAACCATAGGACCCACATTTACATCCTTTTTACTCATTAAGGAATATGCCACTTTCTATTAAAAAACTATAGATATGTTCAGTCAAGACAGACGTGAGCATTTTATACATTGTTGTTAAGCAGGTTATGGGTCTATAATTTTTTGGTTCATTTGTTTCTTCATTTTTTTGGAAGTAGGAATGTTACACCATTAACTAAATTTTGTAAATTTTGTTAGCAGTTCATGGTTCTCTGAGAAGGCACTCAACCAGAAGTAAGGAATTTTATCCTTTCCTGGAGACTTCCATTTGCTTGACTTCCTGAGAGCAGATCCTACATACCCTACCCTCCCACTTTTGTTCTTGATACCCTCCCACTTTTGTTCTTGATACCCTCCCACTTTTGTTCTTGATACCCTCCCACTTTTGCTCTTCTAATGAGTCTAAGTCTGTAGATATTCTATGAATCCAAGGGACCTTTTCATTGTGCTTTTTCTTCTGCCAAAATTTTATTCCAAAATTCCTGCACTTCTTTTGATAGGGCAGCTGGTATTTTCCTTATCTTCCTGTAAAAAAATTTTGGGTTATTTTAGAACATGTTGTTGCCCTTCAAGAATCTAACACACTTTTCATACCTTTCTATGTGGGCAGCTTTAGCACATATCTTTTGCTTGATGGTTTCTATGGTGGTATCGATGTCAAATATGGTTTTCATATTATATTTTTTCTTTAATTTTCGGGTTTTTGTTGGTTTGATAGTCTTGTCAAACTTCAGGAATTTTAAACATTCTATGTCAGACCTACGTAGCTGAATTTGGTGTTGAATACGCTCTTGTCAAATAGGCATTTTGTGAGAATGTTGTCGTTTTCTAATCTTTTCACCACATAGAATTGTTGAGATTTTCGCGGATGCATAGTACAGGTGGTAGAGATTTGTAATGTCAACATCATTAGCTGAAATTATATCTTTAAGTGCAAGGCGGATTTTACAAATTATTTTCAGGTTTTTGTTAGACCGACTTTTTGGGAAAGTGTCGTGTACATTCATACTGGTTTCTTTAATTTTCAGCCATTCAATCATGATTTGATTTTTAAGATCATGTAGTTCTGTTGGGTTAATTTTTGTGTGACTTTCTTCATTTGCTTGATTTTCATCTACTTTAGTGTTTATGGTTGACTCAGAGAGTTTTTCTCTTTGCTTATCAGTTACATTAACTCTTTCAAACATTATTGTATTTTCATCAGCCCTGGGCTGGTCTATAATTATTTCCTCTGTAGTATCTTCTTTAGCTGCAGCTTCGTTCCTGTTATCCCTTACTAATTGTTTTATTTGGTCACTCTCTAATTCAGTTAATTTCTTTTACATAATGTTTCTTCTGACGTTGGCAAGCTTGTTACTATCTATGTAGGGTCTTCCTTCAAGGTGTTTCTGCTTCCATTTTAAGTGGGTTTGTACAGTATTAGATGTATTTGTGGGAAAATATATGGAATGATAGAAGGCCCTAAGAACTTCCCAAGACCATTTTTCTCCATTATCTCCCCAAGACCATTTTTCATTCCTTTTCTTTTGGTTATTTGATGGTGTGCATGGATGGCCATTTGTTGGAATATTCCGGTTGTGGGGTATTTCCATCTCCAGTGTTTCGGGAAGATTTGAACCAGTGTCTTATTTTTTTAATCTCAAATCTGGTTCATCATTCGAGTATGTGGTCCTTGATGTTCCGGGTGACGACCAACTCGGTTTGTATTTTGCTTTGTTATCATTGGGGCATGACGAGCTAGGACGTTAACATAATAATAATAATATTAATAATAATAATAATACTTTACAATGTTAGAAAGCATCATCATAGTTATATTATTCTACATGTTCCTTCGGGTCTGTTTTGTCCGTGACTTGCGCTAATGGAGGTAATAACTCGAAAGGAGAAAGATATCTATTAGAGATAGGGGGGGGGGGCAAAAAGAACAGAAAAAATGGAAAAAAAACACGAGAAGACAGAGAGAAAGAAAGACAAACAGAGAGAAGGCCTATGTTATTCCGCATTTGTGTGTTCAAATAGCAAGTATTTGATGTTTAACATAATGAAACACTGTCATGAAGATCTATAAATTTATGCATTAAAACATATATGGAGAGATAGTTAAATTGAAATGAAATAACAAAGAGCTGATATTGCACTTATATCTTTTACGCGCTGCAGACAAAATTTTGAGGCCATGCTGAAGCACCGCCATTATTCTTTACTCTAGTTATTAGATTTAAACACTTGTCAGTACTATGATAGTAGATACCAGCAGAAGGGTAACTACACAGGCAGACAGACAGGCAGGTGGACAGACAGACAGACAGACAGACAGACAGACAGATAGATAGATAGATAGATAGATAGATAGATAGATAGATAGATAGATAGATAGATAGATACGTAGGTGAGTCTACAGATATATCAATAGATATGCAGTTTATGAGATCTATTAATAGATATACAAATAGATATTCAAATAGGCATGGACATGTATTAATAGCTATACAAATAGATAGATAACTGAAGTGAAATGAAATGAAAACAAATGAAAATAATCTAAGTTGGTAAATAACTTGGACTGAGCCTTGATAGTTGTTGGATATATGATTAGATATATAATGGTTATAATATATGAATAAGTTTTATCTTTTTAATTCATCTTTAATTTCCTTAAACTATAGTTTAAGGAAATAAAAGATGTTTGTGTGCGTGCCTTTTGTCTATGTTCGTCCTGCCCTCCTCCACCACTTGACAACTGGTGTTGATGTGTTTACGTCCCCATAACTTAGAAGTTAGGCAAAAGATCGATAAAATAAGTACCAGACTTATTTAAAAAGGGATCAATTCATTCGTCTAAAAGTTGTTTAAAGCGGTGCCCCAGCATAGCCGTGGTCTAATGATTAACATATGTAAAAAAACCAAGAGATGAACAATACCTTCCTTGTTAATTTCATCGTATTTAAAAGTATAGTGTTGATTAAATGACATTTTTTCAAAAAAGATTTTTGAAATTTTTGCTTGTATTTAATATATTAACATAATGTTTTCAAATATACTGACTTATATCTTGGAATTTCCAAGGGGCCGGTATTTATAATTATTTTACTCAGAACTTAGTAGTTCTTCCCAGTTTTGGAATACCAGATATTAAGCTGCGTTCAGCAAAACTTGGGTATCTCGTTGTTTGCTTATGGTTTTTGTTGCCGTTACAAGCAAAGTAACTCTGAAACAACATGAAATAATTCTTTTTTGCAACGATGAAACTCCAAGCAGATGATGTTATAACTAATAACGAGTAAATATTAAGTTAAAATATTGGCTCCAACGAGCAGCCTTCGACTTTTTCTATCCAAGAAGATTTTTAATCCAATATACTCCATTAATTGTAGCGTTATCTGCTTCGAGTTTCACCATTCCCCAAAAATTATTTCACGCTCTTTCAAAGTTTCTAAATCTTTGTGCCTGTCTGGTAAGAAGTTTGCCTCCCAACCACATGGTCTCGGGTTCAGTCCTATTGTGTTGCACCTTGAACAAATGTCTTCTGCTTTATCCCCGGGCCGACCAAACCTTGTAAGTGGATTTGGTAGAGGGAAACTGAATCGAATATGTGTGTGTATGCGTGTGAGTGCGTGCGTGTGTGTGCATGTGTGTGTGTGTGTGTGTGTGTGTGTGTGTGTGTGTGTGTGTGTGTGTGTGTGTGTGTGTGTGTGTGTGTGTGTGTGTGTGTGTGTGTGTGTGTCTGTATGTGCTTGACGTCCTCACCGCTTGGTGGTTTGTTTATTTCCTCGTAACTTAGTGGTTCGGATTAAGAGAACAATAGAAGTACCGGGCTTTAAAAAAGTACTTGGGTCGATACTTATATGCATGTACATACACACGTATACAAATACATATATATACATATGCAAATACATACACACTACTTTAGAAGGGCTGTTAGAAGATTCTTCTTCCCAAGCATCTTCTAGCAAGAAGTTCCTTAACCGCAACTCTCTGATTGTATAACTTATTAACAACACACCCATTCTTGCTCCTCCTTTACTATTCAGCAATCGCTGAATCGAAAATTTTCTTTTGTTGTCTCGGTTTATTGATCGTGTATCTCATGAATTCAATTATTTTTGTTTTTGATATAAAAGATCCATTGTTTTTTAATTCGTCATTATAATAGCCCCTATTCGTCGCCTTCGTGACAATAAAATAAATAAATAAATAAATAAATAAATAAATAATAATAATAATAATAATAATAATAATAATAATAATAATAATAATTAATAACATTCTAGTAATTTTATTTAATGCATACTTTCATTGCACATCCCAGAGAGCTGTTTATGCAGTGTTTTGTTTTCGTATTTACTCTTGTACAGAAATTACTTGGGGCAGTATTTGTGCAATTCTTAGCTGTGCAAATTTCTGTATGCTGTATGTACGTGTAAATCCTTAGGCTTTCGTCATGTATTAGGTCGCATCTTTGTTAGTTATTCCCAAGGCACCTATTATTATAGAGAGGGTTGCTATTTTTCGTCCCAATATTGTTTGCATCTATTTCCAGATCTTTATATTTAGATAATTTCTCCACTTCTTCTAGAGATGTATTATTGTCTGGTGAAACTAATTAATATTTTGTCCAACAGACTTATTTTCGTTGCGTGCTTCCGCTACACAGCCAACCGACTCCCACTTAATACAGTGTTGTTCAATTTACTCCCTGTAACAGACATGCTATTCGTTGTAATGATATTTTAAGTTTTGTCTGTGTGGTATGTATTAAACGCATTCGTCTCTCAGATGGAGGTGCAGTCCTTTATCAAAGACCAAGAATGTTCGTCATTTGGAATTTGTTAAGCGTTCACAACCTTTTACCAGTCGAACATTGCAATCGGTGGGCGTTTGCAATCTCTACAGAACAAGAGATGGTGGAGAAAGGGCGATGTTGTCGACGAGGATGATTTGATACGTATGTTACGGAAGACTGTTGGTACGATAACTATGGATAACTTACAGAAATCCTTGGGCTGACAGAATTAGTGAAGGACACTACTTTTTTCGAGATAAATTCTACTGGTACAGAAATTCCGTCAAAAGCTCTACCAATGACGTGCGCAAGGCGACGAAACTGATCTTCTTATATCGTTCAATGCTTGGGTATTATTGATTTGTGGAATTCAGAATCCAGCTAATGACCGAATTCACCGTGAAGATCAACATACAGCGCTCCTTAAACCTAGTTAAGCAAGTCCGTTCTCTGATGGGCATAAGGAAAGAGGTTGTTTGGTGGACGAGGTTGAAAGAAGTGAAAGCAGCAGGCACTTTTTCTGCGGTTAAGACTATATCGAATTTTAGGTTAGGAAGATGAATGTTGAGGTGGAAATGCTGTCTGCCTGTGAATTTAGAATATGAGTGTGGTGACAAAAATGGTAAAAAAAGAATTGTTCTATTCACAGAATATACCTGTACGTCAGAGTTTACCAGTAAAGTGAAGGTACTTGCCGTTAACGGTCAGGGTAAGCTTCGTTCTGTGAAACTGACAGACTGAACTTAGTTGAAGGTATTTAGTATCAGAAAGACCGAATTACGTTCAACTATTTGTATACCCAGTATACTTTTCTAATTGATTATTGTACCTCCCATTCGATTGTTTTGTATTAACATACACATTTTATGTAATCTGTCTTCTTTGTAATATCTTCTTTATCTAATGGTACTATATAGCAAATTAAAACACATCATTATCGTAGACATTATCACTATTATTATTACTAAGGCGAGCTGGCAGAATTGGTGGCACACCAGGCATAATGATTAACGGCAGTTTGTATTTACGTTCTGTGTTCAAAACCACCGAGGTCGACTTTGCCTTACATCCTTTCGGATCGATAAAAAGAAGTACCAATTGTGCACTAAGGATCACTGTAATCGACTAAGTCCCACCTCACAAAATTTCAGGCTTTGCACCAATAGTAGAAGGGATTATTATTACTAAAGCGGTGAGCTGGCAGAATCTTTAGCACGCTGGGCGAAATGCTTAGTGATATTTCAAATTCCGCCGAGGTCGACCTTACCTTTCATCCTTTCGGGGTCGATGAAATAAGTACCAGTTATGCACTCGATTTGCTGTAATCGAGCTGCCGCCTCCCCCAAAATTTCAGGTCTTGTGCCTTTAGTAGAAAGGATTATTATTATTATTATTATTATTATTATTATTATTATTATTATTATTATTGTTATTATATCCTGTACAAAAACAATTATTATGAATGTATCCTGCCATTTTTCCATCAATGTTAACATTAATATAATATCCAAATCTCAAATTTATTTTAATGGTACATGCCAGGAAGAATAGAAACAATTACATTTAGTGAGAAAATGTTCAATATTTTATAGTTTTTGCTCATTTTGCAATCATACTTTTAAAGTATATTTTTATGAGAAACAATAAACATGAACAGCCTAGAATTTTCAAGATTATTCCAGAAAATATTGCACATATTCCACAAAATATTGCTCAGTAAATAAAGTAAACAGAAAATGTGTTACTTAAGAAGCCAAATATGCTGTTATGGCTTTGATACAAGATGGTAAATCTGTCAGGAGAATTGAAAATTCTCTGGTTATGGTTAATTTTTATAGTTCATCGCATTATAAAACAGCATAAAGCAGATAATGCAGTTGCATTATCTATCATTGGAAGACTTTCAAAACTTATAGAAGGAATTATTGAATAGTAAAGAAAGCGTTTTAGTCTTACGAATTGTTACACGTCAATTTGACATTTCACTTGTTTGAATAGATTTAGTTGAAATCTAGGATCCTGTACTAGAGAAAAGGAAAGGGATATTTTTTTTAAAATCTACTTCAATAAATAAGAGTTGTTTTTTATATTACTATTGCCAACGTTACCAATTACTTCAACCACTATCAAAAACTATATGATCAGCTAATGGTCTCCGAACTCCTTTAAATAATCTAAACTAGCGGTTCTCAAACTGACAAACACCCCACCTTCTATATTAATGAATATTCAAAACGCGCGCGCGCACACACAAACAAACACACACACACACACACACACACACACACATACACGCATGCACGCACGCTCGCACGCTTGCACACACGCACACGATCACACACAGGTTTTTTGATAAGAATACAAAACAGCTCCCAACAATTCTTCGTTTTGTCATAGTGTTTAGAGTGGTATCTGAAGGTAAAATTTTATAGGTCAAGTGAACACAAAGGGGCTTCTTTTGAATTGACGAGTGTTCCCTTGTTATTGTTTTGGGAATTGTTAGGGTTTAACCGTGAACCACTCTTGATCAAGTATAAATATGTGTATATATATATATATATATATATATATATATATATATATATATATATATATATATATATATATGTAGGGACTCTGGATTGACCATAAGCCTAAAGAAGACACAGGTCTTGGAACGGGACAAAGAAGCACTACCGGTCATCAAAATCAATGACTACGAACTCGATGTTGTCCATCAGTTCACTTATCTCGGCTCCACCATCATCGACAACCCCTCCCTGAACACAGAGCTTGACAAGAAGATTGGGAAGGCAGCCACGATACTTGCTCGCCTCACAACCAGGGTGTGGAAAACTTCAAGAAGATGGTAAAGACCAAGATGGCAGTGTACAACACTTGTGTCATCGGTACACTGCTATATGCCAGTGAGACTTGGGCCACATATGCCAAACAGGAGAGGCGACTCAATACCTTCCATTTAAGAACCCTATGCTACATCCTGGGTATATCCTGGCAACACAGACTCCACAACGCTGAGGTCCTGAATAATGCAGGGCTTCCCAGCATGTTCGCCCTGCTTCGACAACGCAGACTGCGCTGGTTAGGACAAGTCCACCGCATGAAGGATAGCCGCATCCCAAAGGACATCCGGCAAAAAAAAAAGCGCAGTAACTCCAACTGATCTAAAATTGTATACAAGTGTGCTCTATGTGACAGACTGTCACTCACGTATAGATCTGTTTCTCTACCGGAAACGCTACTCCAGCCGAGCTGAAAACAGCTCTAACCGAAGGAGGCCCAGGAGGCCTTGTGATATGGGTAGTTAAGGTAAAACCTAGCTATTTATAAAAGAATTTTTCTATCTGACACTTCTAATAGGAAATTCCTTACATGTCTATATAACATGTAAACCTTTGTCATGCGTATTAAGAAGTGAAACACAAGTAATAGCGAATAAACAATACCAAAATATTTCTATTTTCTTTTGTTATATATATTATTATTTAGCAGAAGTAATAGAGTGGCTCAGGGTCCGAGAGTTACGTGTGTTGGCACTTATTAAACTAGTTGAGTTCTATATTTTAAGTTCTATTTTTCTTGTTTACAGTACCAAGCTCGCCCACACATATATTCACATGTGCTCGCCACCATTCACGCATACAGACTCACACACACCATTTTCACATACACATACGCGCTTGTGCACCCTAGTTCGGCCGGGTCACCGTTATTATCTCCCTTTCACTCAGCCTCTTACTTCCGGTCATTTCATCCTGTTTAACCGTTGAACCCTTGACATATTTTTCCTTTCCGCTTTATTCTTTTTTTTTTTTTTCGCTCTCTCTCCTATTTTTTCCTCTCAATCCTTTCTCTCGAAGAACGTAGACTCGAAACGTCAAAGACTTTTCCATTCTTACCGAGCATCAAACTTATATATATAAATATTAGATACGTCGATTTGTTTCGCTGGCATACTGAGAATGTGCAGGGGAGGAATTCAATCAGCCTCAATATATTACTGGTGTTTAGACTATTGATCTCCCAGGGACGAAATTCAAAATCAAGCCTGGAAAGCTTTTAACATTGAAGTATACAGGAAAGGAAAAACTAAATACTACAAGATTTATCTGTGACACTTCATTCTAAGAATAAACAAATACTTCTTAGAAGATTAAACTTGTAATTTATCAATAAACTACATACTGATTACTTGGAAAATTTTTCCTCACAATTTTTAGGACTTCATATGAAAACTCAGGAGTATATTTAGAAGTTTACTGAAATAAGCACACAACCGTCAAATTAGCATTTTAATTACTCAACAAATACTTCATTTCGAATAAGATTTTAGTGTTTTGTTGGGTTTTCTTTCGTTTTTTAATTGAAGAGTCATGATTAAAAACATTGCTCTTCGGCAGTTTCTTGTTGTTTTAATTACTTCGCCGAGAAACTCAAATTTCAAATTCCAACCCGAGCTGAATTAATTAATTTCTGTTATCAAGTAAACAGTAATTATGGCGCGTTAATTTCTAATTCCATATCATCTGAAGATATAAATTTAGCAGCACCTTTCAATGCATAATTAGTTGGTATGGAACCTGTGATCTCATTACAGAATGTTACGTTATGTCAAATCAATATGATGTGCAAAGGCGAATATAAAATTACTTTCCGCCGGTCTTTTGCATTAGTTTTAAAGGCAGTCAATAAAGCCATTAATGAACTTAGTAAACTTTTGGAGATATGTATTTGACACATTCATTAGATAATATCCGTTTGATCATTAGAGATACAAATCTAAGCACGGTACACTCAATATGTACACACTATACATATATATTAGGGAACTAAAATCTAAGCATACACATTGAGAGATATATACGATATGTGTGTGTGTGTGTGTGTGTGTTTGTGTGAGTGTGTGTGTGTGTGTGTGTGTGTGTGTGTGCGCGTGAGTAAAGTACCTCAAAACATTAACAGTTATACAGGAGATATATGCACACAGGATGCAAAATTATGTACGCTATCCTCACGAATAACAAAGTGAATATTTCTTTTTATAGACATGATGCCAATAAATATGCAAAGGAAGAGGACACCGAATTAGATGAGTCGATTAGATTACTGGTTATATTTATTAAAAGCCAAACCGAGCATCGCGGAAAACTCAAAAAGCAAATATCGAAATTAAATGCATTAGAGCATTCAGACCCAGACTCTCAAGTTCTTGCCAATATGCAAATGTATCTACACATTGTCACTATGCTGTTGGTTTCAATTTGTTTCCCAAGGAAAGTGCAAGTCCTTATGTGGTGATGTTGTTTCTGGGAAGATGTGAATTAAGAGCAGGGGAAATTTCTAAACTGAAGTAACACGGTTTTACGTAAAGGCCTTCAAGACTGAAATGAAGCGCACACGCACGGACGCACACACACACACACACACACACACACACACACACACACACACACACATATATATATATATATATACACACACACACACGAGATTTTTAACAGACGGTACACAACGTCTAATAAATTAGAATACCACATTCATAAATTCAATAATAGAAAGGTAAGCCAATTGTTGATTAAAACAATTAGTTGGGGTAAAGACAGAATTTATTCTTCAAATAAGGATTGTAATAATAAAGAAGAACCTAATGACACCAGTCCAAATAATTCGGATAAGAATAATAATATAGGCGATGGCAAAAATAATATGAATGATAATTGAAATGCTGAAGATCTCAATGACAGGAGTACTGGAAACAGCAACAAGGACAGTAACGGACGGAATATAAAGAGCACCAATAGTAATCATTAAAATAATAATGTAAACATTAGAAATAGAATAAAGACTGATAAGAAAACAGTGTGGTAAGGAATAGTAGTTGTAAGGACAGGGACGCGTGTCCTCTGAAAAATTAGTGCCTTCTGAACGATACTGCATTGATTAAAAACATTAATAAGAAACACTGCACGAAGAAAAATCGCAATACATCATCACATGGACCGTGATAAAAATGCATATCCGTCCAATACGTTCTCAAGATCTTGCAATTTCTATTCCGAGGAAGGGCTATGCATTTTCATCTATACAGATAAACTGGTGAATAGTTAATCCGAAAGAGTTATTATATGTAAACACAGATTAATATACTCATTTCGCAAGTTTGTAAAGATATTTATGTTTTGAAACTATCGATTCAATCGGCTTAAATCTTTTCTTATAATATTATATGTATTTTCTCAGGTTTTTAAAAATAGTTAGATGTTTGTAAGGAGAATATATAAATGTATATGCATATATATATAATAATAATAATAATAATAATAATAATAATAATAATAATGTTGATGAAAATGACCTATGAAAGTTGATATATATATATATATATATATATAT
>NC_068991.1:35999499-36011999 GCF_001194135.2 Octopus bimaculoides | reverse complement strand
AAATTTATGTACCAATATTTATGTTGTTCCATATAGGTATATTCTAATTTCTAAGATTCTTGAGGTAGTAAATTCTGGTTGTCAAAGGGCTCCTAAATTCTTTCTGAAAGCATTCTAGTTAACAGCTTCCACACTAATGGTAAGCAAGTAATTGCTAGCTGTAATACCCTAGCTCTTATCTTTCACAATTAGCATTGTCCTCCAATCTGGTATTATTCCTCCATTAACCTGTTCCCTCAGCCTCCCATGTAAACTACTGAATTATTTTTGCCAGTACCCTTGAATCAAATCTGGTCCTGGGCACTTCCGATTCGGCATTTTTCCTAACACTTTACTCATTAATGCACTAGTTAATCTTAGATCTGGCTGCTTCTCATTCACTACTTCTTCCCTCACTTTCTTTAACCATACTGCATCTCCATTATGATTGAGTGGCTTATCCTAAATATTAATACAGAACTTTCTAGCTTCTGCTGCATTATGTTTCGCATCTTCAGTACTTCGTCCTCCACTATTTATTTGGTTATAAAATCTCCTCTGCTCTGTCTCAAATAATCTACTCTGTTGATACCGATCTATTCTTTTCTGATGTCTAGAGAGGTTGCCTGCTACTACTATGATATGTTGTTTTAACTCTTCTATTACTGTCACAAATCCTTTCTCTTTGACTAAATATCATTTCTCGAGGGCGGATTTGCATCCTGTGTTTTCTACCTTGTTCAATTTTCAGGTTTCTATTCTACTCAGATCTTGTCTTAAAGTTTTCACTTTATTTTGTTGTCCCCTTTTCCATATTTTCTCTTTTTAAATGCGAGATATCTTCTGGTGACTACTACTCCTCCTGCATAAATCAATAAGTTAGTAACTCCTATATTTTTAGTATCTATACTACTGATAATAGAATCTACTTTCCTAGTCATTTCTAGCAGCTTCCTTGTGTTGGTGCCTTTTGATCCTGGCAATCTTTTTCTTACTTCTTTACTCATTACTTCTAGCAACTCATCTAAAATCTTTTGATCATCTCCACTTAAATCACTTAAGTCATTGGTGCCAGTTGTCCCTTCCTTATTGGTAGCACTATTATCATTTTGTTCCTTTAGGTTCTTCTTTGGTTTGAGCTGTATTTCTTATGTTGTTGTTTGTCTTTCCCACTGCCTGATCTTTCTTTTCCAGTTCTCTTCTAATCTTTTTTTACCTCCAATTCTGTCATCCACTTTCTTTTCTTAATAGCATTGGCTTGATCAACTAATCTCTACTCAGTCACTTTAAACACACCCTTCTCTGCTCAGAATGCTAACATCCGTTTTCTATAGCCACTTCGTTTAGGTTCACTTTCTTAAGTAGTACCGCATCACTATCCCGTTTTCTTCGCTGGCCTACTTCCTCTTCTTTGCTCTATTATCAACTGATGCTGTATTAGGATGACAGCTGTGGTCAGTCTGCCTTTTTACTGAACCATTGCCGAGCGAGAGGCTTCCCCTTAAAGGTCCAGCTTCATTTTCGCTGTTTCAGCCAGAGTCTCTTCGTAAACTCCTGTCTCTCATAAACTGAGGTAAGGTAATGTTCCTCACCTTTGTCTCACCAATATTATTTTGCGACGTCTGAAAGTTTCAAGTAATTTTATGCTGCATCATTTTTTGCACCTTTGTTTGGGGGGGGGGGTATTTTATTGTATCAGAACGTTTTGTTATGGGGTTTGGGGTGAGTCTTCTGTTGTATTAGTTTCTATATTGTGTATTGTTTGTGCAGCGTTGGTTGTGTTCTTCTATCGGATATCGACTTTCTATGGTACATGTTGTGGGTTTTGTACATCTTGTTGAGTATTTATAGTATGAGATTATTCTTGTATGTTTTAGAAGGTGTGTTGCATTGTAGTGTGTGTGTATGTGTGTGTGTAACTCATAAATCAACTATTTTATGGTATTTATGACTATCCGTCCGCCGTTCTTTCTCTTTTCGTTGATTTTGTTTTGGCTTCCGTTAATTATTATTATTATTATTATTATTATTATTATTATTATTATTATTATTATTGTTGTTGTTGTTGTTGTTGTTGTTGTTGTTGTTGTTGTTGTTGTATTATCATCATCATCATCTTCATCTTTCAATTCTGTTTCCTTTTCTTGCCGAATGTCTTCCTGACACCTAGGGCAGAGGAATGCACTGTATACATTTGTAGGCTATTAAAATAGTCACACCTGATTGTTCATTATTATTGTTGTTGTTGTTGTTTTTGTTGTTAGTGCTGAGTTCTTTTTAAACTCTCATATTTACATAAATCCACTACACTTTATGAAACATTGATCTTTTTCTATCTCCTTTCCTTCTCAGTCTCTCTCTTATTCTCTCTACCACGTTTCTACTTTTATCTTCCTCTGTCTAACTTAATATTTCTCATAATATGATCCAACTTTGTTTTTGTAATATCTATGAGGAAAATGACCTAATTACGTGTTATTCCGGAATTACCGTGAACCTTGTAAGAGAACCCCAGTATTGATTCTTATCATAATGTCTTGCTCGAAATAGTGAGTTAACTTTGATTCCTGAGATTATCTCCCTTTCTCATATGGAGCTGTGATACAGCTTCTAAAAGGCGGAGATAATTTTAATAAATCAATCAGTTTTGTTGAATGGTATTCATGCACGTATATTTATCTAGGTTATTCATATACTACACATGCCACTGGCCAATAAGAGTTATTTCTTTTAGCTAACTTTTGTCTAAATTATGCATACATATATATGTGCGTGTGTACATGTGTGTGTGTGTGTGTGCATGTGTGTGTGTGTTTGAGTGTGTGTTTGTGTGTGTGTGTGTGTGTGAGTGTGTGTGTGTGTATGTGTATGAGTGTGTGTGCGCGCACACGCATGTAATTTCTGTTACTGAACAATTAAAAAATGTTCAGTAACAGAAATTTCTAAAAATTGCTGATTCCTCTAACAGACTCTCCTCTTAATGCCAAGCAGGATATTTACTAGAAAGAGCAGAAATTCGGTCGTTGACATCTGCAACAACAAGAATTCTGAAGAAACATCTAATGAAACATGACGAATTAAACAAAGCACAGAGAGAACAGCGACCAAATAAACTAAATATTTCAGAGAATATTCTAATGAAATAGTCATTCTGTAATATTGTTTATTTTGGTATCAAATCCGTTATCACTTCTCTTACAAAAATCCAATACCTACATGCTAGGATCTTCAACTGCTAGCGATACCAGTGTAATTCATAATTTCTTTATGGGTGATTGAAAGATCTATGCTACAGACGGTTGAAATGCCAAAAACAGCTGGAGTTAATTACATTTTCAGCTGACATACGAATTTAGTCAAGGGAAGTGTTTGTATTTGATTGGTGAACGTAGAAAATCAGTCTCCTAAACCCGGAACCTGTGCATCAGTGGTTTCTCTATCTCTCCTGTTGAACACAAAGAATGCTACAAATACCTAGGTATTGATGAAGACATATCATAATGAAAGTTATTGTGAATAAAAATAGTGACCCGAGAATATTATACCAAAATCTTAAAAAGTATGGCAGTCGAAACTCTCGTTTTGTAACAAGACAATACTCCAAAATGCTTTCGCAGTACCAGTGCTCATACCAAAATTTGGGGTACTTCACTGGTGTAGAGGAAATCTATGGACATTAAAACCTGCAAGATTCTGACAAACTGGAAACTTCCTCAGAAACAGTGATTTTGAGAGGGTCCACCTAAGAAGAGATGAAGAACAAAGAAACTTAAAAACAATGCAGACAGCCTTCGAGTGTCGTATAGTCTCTCTCTGACAGCACCTACTAGACAGCAGCAACAGCAAAGATAAATATATAGAACTAGTGTTGAAGAGTGAAGAGAACAATGTCCTAAATGTCGGTAGTGAGCTCTTCAAGAAGTAATCTCTTCCTGATGACTCCCATACAACATCAGAACAGAGCAGCTGATCTCTATAGTCACACCGCAAAAGAGATCAGTTGCTCTGCTGAGTTGGTTGGTACATCTCTTCGAAAATCACAGAGGATAATTACGAACAACTGCTTCAAAACTTCCAGCTTCTATACCCATATTGTAAATTCACATTTATACTTATAATAATTTGTATCTAAATGAGAATCTAAAATTGTTGGGATTTTCAGAAAAAACAAAGCAACCTGCTAACACCACATCGCAAATATAATATATAAGTGAAACAGTAAAAATATGCAAGACTTTCCTCACGTTAAACTATATTTCAACGATGGAACTTTCTATCTTTTTAAAAATTAGCTCCTTCCTTACAAGGCTTCGGATAATTAAAAACAGAAAAGAACATATGAGTACATATGGAATACATATGGGTACACAGACATAAAGATAATGAAACATACAATTGAGTTCCATCGTGATGTGCACACTCACAAGTGTGAAGTTTTCCACCCACCCCACAACGCCCCAACTACAATGAAATGAAAGAAAACATCACGGAATTCTGTAGAAAATTACGACTCGCTGAGGAGCTATACGACAAATACAACGAGTACGAATCGTTGGTCCGAACTAGAAGTAACTACACATCCTCAAAAGGTAAGAACAAAACTCTTGATCATTTCTGTGAATACATCTTGAATTACCCATATCAACATATGCACAAACAAAAACACAAACCAAACTTCAGCAAAAAAGAATGTTCTGAGCTGAACAAATTAAAAGATGACAAAACAATAACAATCAAAGAGGCTGATAAAGCAAATGCAGTTGTCTTAATGGGCACGGTATTCTGTATAACTCTAGTACTATCCATATTGGAAGACATGTTATGAGAAGGTCCAACACTACAGTCAGCAGAAAATAATCAGAGACCTAAAATCTATGTTAAACCTATACAGAGAAGGGCTCACCGACAAAGAATATGACTATATGACCAATTTCAAAAGTAAAACCAGTCAATTCTACGGTATTCCCAAGATACACAAAAGTGAGAGAATAAGTAACGCATGCAAGATAGCCACAGACATAATAATCAAAGTCCCTACTCCTAATGACTTCAAATTGAGACCTATAATAGCAGGTCCTGCATGTGAAACCCACCGCCTCAGTAACTTTTTAGATACACTCTTAAAACCATTCCTCAAGCATGCCAAAAGCTATATAAGGGACGACCTGGATACACTCAATCACCTTCCTGAAACAATAAAGAAAAACACCCTACTAGTACCTTTCAATGTGGTCAACCTCTATTCCAATATCCCCCACAACTTAAGAATAGAGGCAATTCAATTCTGACTAGAGAATTACGCCAACGAACTCCCACATCGCATCAAAAAAAAAAATTCGTGATAGAAGGGCTAAAATTCGCCTTGGAAAATAACTACTTCATCTTCAAAGACAACTTCTATCGAGAAAAATCGGGGACTGCGATGGGTACGAGAATGACCCCCTCCTTTGCTAACCTAGTCATGGGATATCTAGAAATTAGTCTTTATCATAAGGTTCTAGAAAAATACGGCAGCCCATTCTCCCTCTACATAGAAAATAACTGTAAGAGATACCTGGATGACTGTTTCATTCTTTGGCATTAGAATATAGAGAGACTTAAAGAATTCCAAGCACTTATAAATGGACTTGACGTAAACATTCAATTCACGATGGAATATAGTCATCAACCATTTCCCTTCCTCGACATTCTCATTAAGAAATCTAACCACGTAACAGAAACAGATATATACTATAATCTCACGGACTCCAAGCAGTATCTACCGTTCAGCTCATGCCACCCAGACACACCAGAATGAATATCCCCTTCAACCTAGCAAAAAGGATATGTACTGTAGTTTCTAATGCAAACACCAGAGACACACGACTACTTGAACTAAAGGATACACTCATCACCAGGAACTACCCACCTTCACTAATTGACATATGCTTTCAACTCAACATCCAGGAACTTAGACATCCCAAATTAAAGAAGGATTTATAACCAAAAGCCCTACCAGACATCTCCACACACAACCTTCTTAACAATGAAGCCTTCAGCACCATCCTTCAAAACATTCCCCTGCTAAAAAAGGACCACACAATGAACTTAATCCTCCAAACACACACCATCATAAAAAGCAAGAGACAACCCAAATCTATTAAAAGTCTCCTAACAAAAGCCCGAATACGCTCAACAACACAGAAGCCGTCAGTAAAAAAAAGACCCAACTGTGGGATATTCGTCAATTTAATTGATGGATCAGAGTTCTCCTTCAAACAGGGACAACGTTTCACAGTGAAAAGCAGCTTCACATGTGCTTCGGAGAACCTGATATACGCACTAACCTGCTATGGGTGTCAAGAGCAATACACAGGCCAAACAAAAAACAGTCTCCGTAAAAGGATGGCTCTGCACAGATCCCAGATCAAAATTCCCCCAAAACAGAAAAATAGCATCGACATTTGCGCCAAGAACAAAAATCCAAGCTTCAGAGTTTTTCCCCTCTACCAATTCAGGGACGATACAACCTGTAGCCATTTAATAAGAGCGGTTATATATTATCCAGGCTTTGACAACTGTTTCCA
The DNA here is from genome assembly GCF_001194135.2 of Octopus bimaculoides. Taxonomy (NCBI): domain Eukaryota; kingdom Metazoa; phylum Mollusca; class Cephalopoda; order Octopoda; family Octopodidae; genus Octopus; species Octopus bimaculoides. Next base: position 36,005,454 of record NC_068991.1, on the reverse strand, counting down.
GGATCTCAATGTAGCCAGCAGAGTTAACTCTAAGGCCATGTGGCCATGTGGAAAGAAGTGAGAAGGTATCACATGTCATTCATAACTGACAATTCCCAAAGTCATGACGGTTGTATGAAATTTGGTATACGTGACTGTCAGAACTTCAGAAGGGTCTGAACGTAATCATCAACATTTTTCTCATCTAAGAAAAACCAAATCATACCATGTTCTTCTGGATTTTTGTTTTTCTGATTGGTCAAATCTGGTAAACAACACTCAATTGAACATCCATTAATGCTATTTCGCCCGAAGAAATGAATGCATGAACGTGATCTACCCGATGTACGTGGACTATATGGACTGCACTGTAATCATACCAGGAACACGAACTATAGCCTTAAGAAATAGGTGAATCGTAAAAACGCGCATAGCAATGCATTAAAATATTTATTAATTCCATCGAAGGATTTTACTATATATATATGATTAATGATTTTACTATATTTATCCTACATTATATCGGCACATTCCAATGTGGCACCCAAAAACTGGTATTGTCTCTTGGCATCATTAGCTTAGCCGACATAATAGAATGAGAGCTTTTGTATGCATATTCAAAACGTTTCCTGTAAACGAACTTAAAGGATATGTATATACATACTTACTTACATATATATACACATACATATCGTTAATCAAATATATTCAATGAGAATAAAATATACTAAATTTCTAATAAGTGCTCTTCTCTTGGTTGGGAAATGTCTAAAAGATTAAAGGTATTTAGACATTTAATAAGAGTGATTATATATTATATTATAAAATAAGAGCAGGAAAATTACATCAAAAACTCATCACAGAAGATATACGTCCAAAATAATATTGTATTAATAGATAGATACATAAATATATAATATATGATTATTTAGAAAGTTTAAAAGTTTAAAATATCTTACGATCGTTTCATGAATATATTACCCTTCAAAATGGAATCTAAAATAGATAATTATCTATTTTAAATAGATAATCATAAATAATCATACTTTATATATTTATGCATCTATCTATTAATACAAAATTATTTTGAACGTGTATCTTCTGTGATGATTTTTTGATGTAACTTTCCTGCTCTTACTTTATAATATAATATATAACTCTGCTGGCTACATTAAGATCCTGGAAATAGTTGTCAAACCCTGGATAGATAGAGTACATAATGGAATGCCGTACGTGTTTCAGCAGGACTTTGCGCCATCACATAAGAATGGACGGCAGACAATTTTCATGACTACATAATCCCTAACATTTGACTTCCAAACGCACCAGATCTCAATCCATTGGACTACTATGTGTGGAGTGTTGTTGAGAGAGAGGTCAATCAACATTCTCATAATACCAAGGATTCTTTGAAAGCCACCATAGCCAGAGTAATGTCCGATATGTACCAGGGTCATTTAACTTGGGCATGTAGATGATTCAGATCTCGCATAGAAGCAGTTTAATGATTGCAACAAGTAAAAGATAAAAGAGACAAAATAGTAACAATATATTTAACGAGAACAAAATAACATCGGCCTGAAATATCCTACCAACATCTCCCCTCCGCAGTACCAATGCACTAACTTTTGAATAATCAACTAGCAACAGCAATTATAGTATCAGCAGGAAAGCTCTCCGTAGCTACATAAGCTGTATGTGAACACGACGGAGTGTTTGTGCGTTTACTTGTGTTTTCTTGGGCGTGTGAGTGTGTGTGTGTGTGTGTGTGTGTGTGTGTGTGCTAGTGTGTGTGTATGCGTGCGTGTGTGTGTGTGTGTGTGTGTACGTGTGTGTGTGTTGGAGTAGGGTGTGTAGTTTTATGGTTAAAGTAATGGGTGCAATCAACGAGGTACGCACGAACCTGGTAACCTTTTATTATATTCTGTTTGTTCAGTTTTTGTTTTCACTTTACTCCTTCACCCTTTCATCTCATCTCCATCCTTAAATCCAATTTTTGGAACTCATAAAATGTTTTGATCTTGGTTCCATTTTTTTTTACAACCTATTTGTTGTGAATATATGTTGATTGCCTCTGCTATGAGATTTACAAACAATTTAAGATATCCGGAAAGAAACCATCAAGTAGAACAGAAGGCAATACTATGAAAGGAAACTGTCAAAAGAATTACGCTGGATATTATACTTAGTGCTTTAAAAGGGCTTCATGCGAAAGAAAAATACAGCCACATTGTCAAATCATTAAAGCATACAAAAGTCTGCAGTAGAAACATTACATAACAGTAAATAGAAAATTAAATGAAGTTCTCAAAAGGCTACAAATTAGCTTCTTTTTTCCAAAGATCTGTGATACTTAAACTAGAACGGTTCTAGGATGTATGAATCGAGGATCAGAATCGACTTAATATGTTGATCAGCACGATAGTAATTTTTAAAATGTTTGCATGATGATTAGTACAGAAAGGTAGGTGAATCTTCTAATGAAAATCCTTTTCTGATTAGTAAAGGCTGGCTGAAAGCGTTTGAATTTTCACACATTAAAAATGGCGAAGCAGAGGCTGCCACTAATTATCCTGGGTAACAGAAGAAAATGTTCACGAAGCGTGTTACACGCTGGAGTTATGTATACTTTCCTGGAAATGCAACTGTTAGAATTTATATTTCGCGAAAAGGAAAATCGGCCTCAATATATAAAGCTTCCAAAAATCGCCCGACGCTTCTTCTGAGAGGAAATGGTTTGTTGGTATGCAATTAAAACCCTTACTCGTGTATCACTTTGAAAAGCGAAGGGCTTTGAAAGTTTAATTTGCCTTTGATTTCGTGTTAATATTAAAAAAGAAAAGCATGGCTAAGAGCCTTTTCGAAGAGTGGTTTACAAACGCTTTTTTTCCTGCTGTAGAAAGGTAGAGTGCCTCACATAATATTTTCAACAAAGCATTCCTCCTTTCAGACAATGTGCTAAGCCATCCAGTGAACTTAATTAAATCAGCTTTCTGATAATGTGAGAGTTGAATATGTCTTCATGAATACTCCTTTGGAGCAGCTAATTTCAAGGCATATTATCTGAGAACTTTCAAACAACCTATGAAAACAATTGATAGGAAAATAAACATACAATTACAGACATCTGGAGAAATCCAACACAATGGATGCTGTGGATTATATGGCTGAGTCATGGGAAGATGTGATACCATTAAATGTTAACGGTGTTTTGAAAATACATAGCCAGAGTGTATCCGTGACTTTACTAGTTTTTCCGGAACCAACTCAAATTCATAAAGATATGACAATTGCAAATGATGTCGGCTTTGAAGGTGTTATAGATGATATGGTTTAGTTGCTAGTATACCGTAGAGAAAGATTTTTTCTAAAGAGGAGCCGATATTGTTTGACTGAGAGCAAACTGAGAATACAGAGGATAATGTGGAAATTCTCAACGTCACTTAAATTGATAACAACGTATATAGCTAAATGGTTGCCGCTTATAGAGGAATTTTGCAAGTTTTTGCTAACATCTCGAATCGTGAATGTAACAAAAATTACAACAATTTCACTTCTGACCCTTCGCTACAATGATACTGTTGATGAACTGTAAGACAGAAGATATTGTTCCTCATCTTCTCAGTAGTCAACATTCCGTCACAATAACTCCTTGCATAGTAGTTAACGTTTTTTGTGGTAAGAACAAATCCTACTACAATAATGCGATTCTTATTTATTTCCTAACATATTTCTCTTCAAATATTTTTATGTATACATATTGTACCGTGTGTGTTTAGAAATTATTTCTATGCATAAAAGTAATCATGTTGTTTGTTTTTGTTGTTATTGTTTTAGTTTTCATAAAGAAAATACGGAGCATATTATCACTTTATGACATAAAGATGGGAAAAAATTAATATTGCGTTACGGGACTTCATGTAACGGCAAGATTTTCGAGAAGGCATTACTTGTGCGTGCGTATGTGTGTGTGTGTGTGTCTGTGTGTGTAAACATGCATATATTAGAATATATAAACCTAATACATATATACATTCACATATACATGTATTCATGTATATAAATTGATAAGTATGTATATTACAATTAGGACAGGATTAAGGGCAGCTAACATCCTAAGCACAACCCAACATTATTGTTCCCTCAAACCTTTCATTGACAAAGTATTAAGGCATAAAATCTGAATGTGAACTAATAGATTAAAATTTGAGTTTTGTCTTCCAAGAGATTATCATATTTACTTCCAGCAACTAAATCAGTTACATGCTATTTTTTAACACGAAATAGTTGTAGCCAAGAGAAGCGAATTATTTACTTATTTGTAAAGCAACAGCAATATTTTTATTTTTTTAAATGTAGAGCACTTATTTCAACATCACCATTGTTCATCGTGGCAAATCAGACCCTGCAACAATGTCTGTGGTACCAAAATTGTTCTCCAAACACGGATTTAATACCTTTAATTGTGAATCTGGACCTAGTTACTAACAATGCGAAAAATTCAACATATCAAAATTATAAGCTTCGGAAGCCGGTTCCCACTCTGATGGCAAGGATGAGCGTCCAAATTGATACTTCCAAGGGATACGTGCATATATTTTGCATAGTAGTTGTATGTCTGTTAATTTATCTGTCCTCCCAACCATCTATCTTTCCAAAGGTTATATTTGTAGCCGTATTCCTATCCTTGCATTCTCTACTTTTCCGGTTTTATTCATCCTTTCCAACATCTCTCTATCTGTCTGTTTTTATTAAGGTGGATAATCAAAACAATAGAAACAACATTCTATCGCCCGTCAATAGTAGTCGCCGGTTGTAAAACAGAACCCAAACGACTGAAGATATTAATTCATTAATTCGTATTCGTTCGTTCGTATATTCATTCATTCTTACATTTTTGCTTCATTCATTCACGCATTAGTTTATTCTTTTATTCTCACAACCAATCAGCCTGCATAGCAAGCCAGTGTTAGTCAATAACGCAGGCTTACAAAGAAGACGGATAGACAGACATGCGGACAGGCATGCAGTCAAACATACATGCAGACGCAAAGGTAACGCATTCATGAAGGCGCAGAGGATTATATACATTCAGCATACCTCCAACCCTACCCGCCCGTCCTTCTCACGTCAGTCAGCCAACAAACCGGCCAGCCAACCATTCGTCAACCTACATTAGGATTCGACGCCAGCCAACCAGCCTACTGAGCAGGTAAGTCAGGAGTACAGGTATCCTCGTAGTGACATGCAGTTTCTAAACTGCTTGACATACGGAATTTAAACAGTAAAGCGCAGAACTTTCTAAGCTTTTTCTTCCATCTATTAGGGTTGAGTCTGCTTCATCATCGATACAATAATTAATAACAGGCACATCCATGGCTAGATTACCTTCCCCATATATGTGACCATATGCAAAGTCTTATCGGAAACAGTGGGATGATGTGTCAAACGCTGTGTTCAATAGTCACGTTCTTCTAAGTTTGAGTTCCAACCTCACCGGTGTCTATATAGTAAGTACAAAATACATTTGTAATTGATTTAATCGTATGTATCCCTCCCTTACAGACTTCTATCCTTGCAAGAAAATAGTGACGTTGTTGTTACTAGCTAAGTGGGACCCGATGTCACTAAGGTAGTACACATCAAAGACTTGTTAGACCACCATTCATTATGTGAGCATAACAACATAAGGAATATTAGAGGGAATAATATATACATATTTTGCTACATTTCTGACGAATACACCCCAGTCTCTGTATCGGAATTGTGTTTATATGTCGAGAAATTGAAAACCTCACATTGGACATACCTACAACTGAAGTGATAACATTACGCTATCTTTAATTTAAAGTGGCATAAAACCGAAAGAAGTGGTCTTACGGATCTTCGAATTGTTTCCATTATTTGAGTTTTCGTACCTATACACACACAAATAAGCATGTATATGTTTGCATGTATATATATATATATATATAT
>NC_068991.1:35993421-35998759 GCF_001194135.2 Octopus bimaculoides | reverse complement strand
ATATATATATATATATATAAATATGCATATATGGGTGCACGACTTCACCAAAAGTAAACAACATGAAATACGAAAACAATGTGTTCAATACGCAAAACAACGCGAGAAACAAATGGAAAACAGGACAAGTGGAGACATACAAGGAAACCGAACGAAAACAAACGTGGAAGGTTACTAGACCAGAACGAGAGTAAAATAGCGAACCCTGGAGAAATATTTTCTTTGAAGATAGAAAAGATAGAAGACGTTTAATCCTTAGGACAGTCCTGGAGGAAAAGAAAGATGATCACGTGAGAAAAACAAAAATGGACGATGGTCACGTGTGAGCAGCGAGAGAGAGAAAAGGAGAATGATGTGGGAGAGAGAGAGAGACAGATAGAAAATGGTGAAGGGGAGAAAATAGTATAGAGTAGAGTCGCATCAAAACGATTATGATAAACTTACTTGGAAATGGATGCGTGGCGTTCAATCAAATAGCAATATAAATAATATATACAGAATATAAATAATATATATAATATAGATAATATATATATATATCCTATAGTTCTATCCTATATATATATATATATATATATATATATATATCCTATAGTCCTATATATCCTATAGTTCATAATATACATATATATATATATATATATCCTATAGTTCATACGTTAAATTATAAACTGTATGTGGAATTTATACTTTTCTGCGTGTATACTAAATACGTTACTCTTAAAGATTCTTTTAACTAATCAGATATATGCATATAAGCCGGTCCTAGTTAGATTTACTGCAGTTGTAATGGGGTGTTGGAGTTTAATGACTTGATAGTAAATGAGCTTTTAGTTATTGTGGATTGATGTATATATATATATATATATGTATATATATATATATATATATATATATATATATATATATATATATATATATATATACATGTATGTATGTATATATATATTTAAGTGTGTGCATGTGTGTGCGTGTGTGAATGCGTGTGCGTGTATTAATGTGTGTACATATATATATATATATACACAGAGAAATATGTACATACATCCAGATACATGCATGTATGCATTAACACATGCATACCGACGTAATGCATAGATACATACTTAAATGGATCGTCTCATCTCGACCATGAGGACTCAATCATTCGATCAACCGAATCGCATCTTCCTTCAATTAAGGTGTATGTGTCAATGCATAATTCTCTGGCAGAATCAGGGCGACACAGGTTATGATAACACTGTACCTTTCAAGTATACGTGTACAATGCATTGGACGGTCTTCGATGCGATTTCAGTCTACCATGTTTCTTTCGCTTCATACGAGTTGAGGTGCGATAATGGAGGCATAGGGATTGAAATCGGGATCTTGTAGTTGCGAAACAAACTTCTTAAGTATGAACATACAGATCAATATATATATATATATATGTATATATATATATATATATATATATATATATATATATATATATATATATATATATATATATATATATACGTGTGTGTGTGTGTGTGTGTGTGTGTGTGTGCGTGCGTGTGTGTGCGTGTCTTTTCTTATATGTTACTACTCTGTTTCTTCTTGAGATTATGTAGCTAACCATTTTGCTTGTAACAAATCAGTGACCGATGGTCACTTTGTTTTCAATATATCGCTGATAGAAACGGATCTTAGCTATCACTCCACTGCGCAGGTTTGCACGGCTAGAGATGAGCCAAATAGCTCGAAACTGGAGCAGTCCCGTGATCCTGTTAGCTGCTGGAGAGTAGTAGGGGTTCGCTCCTCCTGCTAGCTATACATTGCAATTAAATGGTGCAGGGCTTGCGCCAAAAACCAGCTGGCGGAGAATCCACCTGGGGTGAAACTAGTAGTAACATTCTTTTCTACTCTAGGTGCAAGGCCCGAAATTTTGGGGGAGGGGTCCAGTCGATTAGATTGAACCTAGTACGCAACTGATACTTAATTTCATCCGAAAGGATGAAAGGCAAAGTCGACCTCGACAGAATTTGAACTTAGAATGTAAAGACAAACGAAATACCGCTAAGCATTTCGCCCGGTGCGCTAACGTTTCTGCCAGCTCGCCGCTTTGGTAGTAGTAATATTCAACCGTCACTTTGATGTGGCTACTCGCTTTACTGTTCAGTATACATTACTACTCTATCTCCACTTGAGATTTTATAACTAGCTATTTTGTTTTATATATATATATATATATATATATATATATATATATATATATATATATATATATATACATGGGGTTAGCAAGACAATAATTTCATTTTTCACAAATAGATAGAGTTACGATCTTTTTTAATGATTTTTGTGAATGTTATGATTTTTTTCCTTTGGATATTTGATAACCGTTACTTTTAGCTTACTTTAGAAGCAAATTACGCGCAATTTTGTTTACAGTTCTTAGTTCAGTGTAAATTTTAACACGCAGTGCAAAAACTGAGGCTCACAGAGAGATATGTGAAGTTTATGGTGTTGATTGCTTAACCGAATGCACATGTCAGAAATGGTTTTAAAAATTCCGTTCTGGAAATTTTTCCCTCAAAGGTGACCAACGTTTGGTCAACTTACTGAAGTTGATAATGACCGAATCAAAGCCATAATTGAATCTGATTGTGATATAACTGTGCGAGAGATTGAGGAGATGTTAAATGTATAACACACAACAATTGAAAATCACTTAAAATGTCTTGGAATCGTTAAGAAGCTCGATATTTCGGTTCCACATAAATTGAAAGAGACTCACTTAACTTAACGAATCAATATTCGCGAAAACATCTCAAACGCAATGAAATCAACCTTTTTTTTAAATGAATCATCACTGGTGATGAAAAATGGATTGTCTACAACAACATCGATCGAAAACAATCATGGTCCAAGCGTAATGAACCAGCACAAAGCACATAGAAAGCTGAATTGTATCAAAACAAGGTCATGCTGTCAATTTGGTCAGCTTACAAAGAAGTTGTATATTTTGAGCTGCTTCCAAGGAACCAAACGATCAATTCAGATGTTTACCGTCAACAACTAATGAAACTGGAGGAAGCAATCAAAGACAAACGGCCATAATTGGCAAATGGTAAAGAAATCTTAATCCACCATGACAACGTTAGACCACACTTGTTTTTGCTAACTCGTGAATAATTATTGGAGCTTTGTTGAGAAGTGATGTCACAACCACCATATAGCCCTGATCTTGCATCATCAGATTACCATTTATTTCGAAGTTTGCGAAATTCTTTGAATGGTAAAACTTTCAATAATGACGATGACCTGAAATCGAACTTGTTTCAGTTTTTGACTGATAAGGACCAGAAATTCTGTGAGCGTGGAATCATGAATGTGCCAGAAAGATGGAAAAAAGTCATCGAACAAACTGAAAAATGTATGATTAATTAAAGTTCATTCTTTGTACGAAACAAAAATGACTTATTTCACTCTAAAAAACCGAAATTACTTTCTTGCCAGCCCAATATATATACAGGGTGTGTAAGGTATTTGAGGACATACCTTTTTTCGGGGAGGGGGTCATTGCCGCATTTTTTGATAACTCTGTATAATTGTTTCGCAAAATAATAATGGCAATCTCTCAGCTTACTCAAGAAATAAATAGGCATGCTGCTATTGTGGTTATAAAGGCTGAGCATAGCGATTTAGAAATATCTCGATTTTTAAAAGTTGCCAGATCTTGCGTCTACAAAGTTTATAAGAAGCTAGAGACTGAAGATGGAAACGTATCACCTGTATCCAAGCATAAAAAAGCATTCTAAACGCTCTGAAATCATCAGAACACCTGAATTCATCCAGTAAGTCAGAAAGAACAGTTAGAAATGTTGTCCACGAAGACATCAGATATGAGTATTTTATGATGAGGAAAGGTCAATTTGTCAGAAAAAGAAAATCACTACTTCAGATATAAAAGGCTCTTAAACAAACTGAAAAATCTAGCAGAAGATTTGATTTGTTTTTTCTCAAACGACAAAAACTTCAACCAAGATCAAAAAGTTAACAGAAGAAATGACACATAGTTATATTCAAACCTTTCTGAAGTTCCAAGTGTTATGTATACAACATTTCCTGCAATTGTCATGGTTTTAGGGGTTGTCAGCAATGAAAGACATGTGATGCCTCCTTATTTCTTCCCACAAGACCTTAGAGTTAACTCTGCCGCCTACATTGAGGTCCTGGAAATAATTGCTAAGCCCTGGATAGAAAGAGTATGCAATGGAAGGTCATATGTCTTTCAGTAAGACTCTGCACTATCACACATGGTTCTAGCAACACATTTTCATGATCACATAACCCCTAACGTTTGGCCTCCTAATTCCCTAGATCACAATCCATTGGACAATTACATGTGGAGCGTTGTTGAGCGAGAGGGAAATGAACACGCCCACAGCACCAAAGATTCTTTGAAAGCTGCCATAGTCGGAGTAATGTCCAAAATGAACCGGGACCACTTGATACGAGCAGGCAGCTGATTTAGATCTCATATAGAAGCAGTTGTTGAAGCTGAAGGTGGCTTTATTGAATAATATTACAGAAAAGAAGGTTTATTTTTATCTTCAAAGCATTTTTTAATAAATAAAGTTATTATCTGTTATTATATATCTGTTATTTTTTTAAACTTAAATCTGTCCTCAAGTATCTTACGCATACTATACATGTATATGTATATGTGTGTGTGTGCGCGCGCGTGTGTTTGTGGTTGTGTGAGTTTGTGTGTGTGTGCATGTGTGTGATCTCACACACACACATCGGTAACATTTGCTAATTTCTTGAAAATGGGGTCATAACCCCAAAATATTGAATGCAAGGTAAGTCTACATTAATTCATATATTTGTTTTCTTGTGATTTGTCTTGCATTTACTACGCATTGTTCTGGCCTTAACCACGAAGAAAAAGTTTCTATATCCAAGCCAGTGATCAGTTATGAACTCTATTGAACACCTCTGGGAAATAATGGACAGAACACTTCATAAAAAGAAGGAGAAAACACCTTCAAATCCAGATATTTTGAGATTATTGCTTGAAACTTGGCAAGAAATTCCGCAAGAGAATATTCATCTAATCAGTAACATGCATAATAGGGTCCTCGCTTTGAAAAATGTAAAGGGCATGTCTACTAAATATTAAATGTTCACACTATAACAGGTAATAAATAATTTGAATGTATAATTTCAGATTTAAATAAATTCTAATGACTATAAGGGTATCTATTTGCTTCTGTCATGTCTATGTATGTATGTATGTATGTATGTATGTATGTATATGTGTGTGTGTTTGTGTGTGTGTGTGTGTGTGTAGTATGTATAAATATAT
>NC_068991.1:35988532-35993173 GCF_001194135.2 Octopus bimaculoides | reverse complement strand
TATATATATATATATATGTATATATATATAGTTCCGTGATGGTAAGATCAACAAAAATAGTAGTCCATTTGGTGAGAGATAAATATTATTTAATAAACAATATATGTTTTTATGTGATACTATTAGTTTCATCTGCTGAGAGCATGCCAAACAGTATTTTGAAACACGTCTGATATGCTAGCGTAATCATCAGGCATTGCCCACATGGTATAACGAAATATGCCATGTAGACAGTGCCTGATGATTGTGCTAGGACACCAGACGTGTTTAAAAATACTATCTGGCATGTTCTCAGCACATGAAACTAATAGTAGTGCGTAAAAGTATATACTGTGTTTATCAAATTATATATATATGTTTGAATTTCAGAAGATTATTAAGCAAAGTTAACCTCGGCGGCATTTAATCAAATTCGCAAAACCATTATACCGGCTCTCTGAGTATATCCTGTCCGATTGCAACATTTCTCTCTCTCTACACACACACACACACACACACACACACACACACACACACACACACACACACACACACACACACACACACACACACGTACACACACACACACACTTGTAGGGCCTGCAAGACTGGTAAACTTGAACATGTGCAGAAAAGAAGTCACCAGGTAGATGATTCTATCCGATTTTTCTTGCGAAGAATGACTGTATATGGTGGTTACTGTGAGGTCGAATGTTTTAATGCAAACTTGTAAGACGAGCGATGGAGAGTCAAGTGTAATGAAGGTACCGAGGAGGAGATGGAGAAATGAGACGAGCAAGGTCTGAAGTACAGAGGCCATTATAGTAGGAGTAGAAAAGAGAACTTAATACATTTGTGGATCTGAGAGTATCCGAGTCAATTATACCATGATAATCAGTAGTGTAAAAACTTTGCATGCAATGAAAGTTGTGTTGTGTGTATAGGAGTAGTAACTATCTCAAACGTGGGCACCGTATCTCTTGAGTTTCAAATGATTTCTGTGAATGTGCGTGCGTGCGTGCGTGCGCACGGGCATTTGTGTATGTGATGCACAAGTATCAAACTTAAACACGAGTGAATTGAAGCTGAAACCGATTTAGTGTCCCCACGCTTTCGAAGCTTCTCTTTGTAGAAATGATATGATATATATACACACACACACACACACATACATACATATATATATATATGTGTGTGTATATATATATATATATATATATATATATATATATATATATATATGTAAATTATAATATAAAAATAGATTATATATAAACTATATTATGCATCGTATATACTGAAGATATACACAGACAGAGAGACAGGCAGGCAGACAGAAGACAGACAGATAGATAGATAGATAGATAGATAGATAGATAGATAGATAGATAGATAGATAGATAGATAGATATGATCAACTATATTTACACAAACGCATATATAAATACATGTATATAATTTATATATATATATCAGTTATATTGGTAATATAGATAAATATATTCACCGATACAGACATACAGACATATATATATATATACATACATACATACATACATACAAATATATACATACATACATACATACATACATATATACATACATATATATATATATATATATATATGCGTATATATGTATGTAAAAAAATGTACGTGTGTGTGTATATATATATGACGTTGACCACCCTCATATGTGTACGTACATGAATACATATATTTGTGCAGAAATATATAGATGCACACATATAAATTTATATTCACCTTAATCCATGTAGTAATTCGATGCAGGGTTTGAAGTTGAAGCTCATAGATTTTGTACATATGCACGCACACACATACACACACATGCACAGACACGTGCCCGCGCGTATGTGTGTGTATATAAACATGTATGTGTATATATATATATATATATATATATATATATATATTGAGCTGAGTCAAAAGTTTTGCAATATTTTCTATTCTTATTTTCTCATTTTGTTATTTTCTTTATTCGCCAAATTGCAACAAACGCTGCCTAACATTCAAAGTAAAGGTCATCATGTTGCACCATTTAAAGCCACCTTTCTGCCAGTTCTTTGATCCCACGCTGGTTACAGTTCTTTTTGTCCTTTGAGCCGAAGAACTCCTTCATTGAAATTTCCATCTCTTGTTTGAGGGAGGGTAGCGAGTGCAGGATGCGTGCCTTAGATCGGGACAATTAATAATCCGATGGATCTAGGTCCGGAATGTATGGTGGTTGTGGCATCAGTTCGATTCCCTCGAGTTCTTGGAGTTTATTCCGGGTCGTTTGAGCGGTGAGGTCTCGCGTTCTCTTGCTGATGAAGAGCCCACTTTCTGTTAAATAACACCAGGTATTTTTCCCACACAAGGACACACATCCGCTCCAGATTTTCGGAGTACAAGTTAACATTGATAGTATGACTGTCCGGAACGAACTCGTAGTGAATTATCCCCTCATAATTCCACGAGGCGTAGAGCATCACCATGTGTTCGGAACTCCCTCGTTTCACGACATTTTCCGGAAGCTGGCTCTTGCCTAACCACTGCTTATGCACGATAAGGTTGCAGAAACTACCTCCCGCTGGTATAAACGTGGGATCAAAAAACTAGCAGAAGGGTGGCTATAGACGGTGAATCACGATGTATTGCAAAACTTTTGATTTAACACAAAATATATATGATTTATATGTTTAAATAATACATAAATATATAAACATATATATTTTACATAATATATATAGTATAATGCATATATAATACAAGCATATATCTATAAGCATAATATATATAGATATAATATACATATAAATATAAGCATATATTCATCAGCATAATATATTTATATATAATACATACATGAATATAAGCATATATATATATATATATATATATGACACATACATAAATATAAACACACACATGCGCGCACACACACACGCATGCACGCGCACACACACACACACATATCATTTTGAAAATATTGCGACTCAATGCCCAAAAGTCTTGATCCTCATACCATCCGTGCTCTACAAAAATTATACTAGCCTCGCATCACAACACTGAGACACAACTATCTCACCTCAACTGGTCCTGCTCTCTTTAACACCATTCCAATACACATAAGATATGGAAAAGATTTCATAACATTGAAATGGCTCCTGGACGAATATCTTCAACAAATTCCAGAGAAAACACCTACACCCAGATATATCTCAGCAAACAATAACTCTTGGAGTTTGCAAATTAAGTGTCCAAGATACGCTTTTAGTTTCATAGCTATTATTATCAGAACAACTACAATATCTGGAACAATAAAAATGTGCAAGACTGCAATATTTTAAGGATGGCGATCAAAATGAGATACTTTTTTTCACAACCTTGCTACCAGGAAGTTGACCGGTCAAAATGAAATTAAGTAGAGAAAGGAAAGCACACACACACATACACACACACACACGCACACGCACACGCACACACGCATACACACACACACACTTTTGTATATATGTATATATATGCATATATATATGTGTGTGTGTGTACATGTTTATAAACATAGATATAAATGTATACATATGTATATACATGAATATATAAACATATATATATATATATATATATATATATATATATATATATACAAATTTATATATATAGTAAATATATGTGCATGCATAATCATGCATACATAGATACATACATACATACATACATACATACATACATACATACATACATACATGCACGTGTATATATCAAGCAGGGCGGAAAATGCAAGTGACATTGTCAAGGATAGTAGTCTCCTGAACATAGAGACGGATATCTGTAAACTTGTTTATGCCATACCAGTGTGGGAGATACCACTCATACATCCGTAGTTGTCCAAAAATATCTGCAAGAAACTACTTCCCAATGAAACATGACATTGTCACCAAGACAGTTTACAACGCTATACGCAAGGTTGATTGTTCTTTCGCACACCAAAAGCACACCAAAACCAAGGAATATATGTACGCTTAAAATTAAAGAATCTAGGTAAAACATAAATCGAGGTAAATCAAAAATAACTGCAACCCGTTTGTAAGCACAACAGGCCAGATATGGCTGTATATCACAAGGTGGAAAAGTCATGCAACATTGTAGAGATTAGCTGCCCAGCATATGTGAACATCATTCAGAACACAGCGGGGAATATCTATTAAGAACTGATGTAAAATCTACAACTCTTATATCCAGTCTACAGGCTTTCATTTGTTCTTATTATCGTTGGTGCACTGGGTTACGTAACATCAGATACTTGACTTCTCCAAAAAGTGAACTGAGAAAACTGATTCGCATTTTCCCGGCACAATCGATCAGAGGAACAGTAAAACCTTGCAAAACATGCAAGTATATTCTCTATTTGAGTTTCCAGTGGCATATGTACACAACTACATATGCATATGGATTACATTGATACGCACACACATAAATAATAATGAAATATACATACTAGCGTTCTGCAACGACTTGCACACTCACGACTGTAAGTTTATCCAAATGCACACACATATTTATATACCATACACGCACACACGTGTACACATATACACATACATACATATATATATGCGTGCATATATATGTATATATATATATATATATATATATATAT
>NC_068991.1:35983631-35988175 GCF_001194135.2 Octopus bimaculoides | reverse complement strand
ATTTTGACAGATTAAATTTAAATGTTGAAGTGAATCTGACGGCTTTTGTGTGTTATTTTAAATGGCTTATAAACACCTTCCACGCTGAAATTGTTTTCGTTCCAGCACACGATCTCAGATCAGGTCACATGCTATGCAAGTACATCTCCGTAATATATATATATATATATATATATAATGGTCGTGAGTGACCATTCAGAGGAGACACCTGTATAGAGTAAATCTAAGTCGATTAAACTCCAATAGCATCCATCGTTGTTCTTAATATAAACATCTGGGATTTGATCGTAGTACTCAGCACTGTTTGCAGTTCGTTAGTTTCCAGCAGTGAAATGTTTTGTTTTTTTTCGGTTCGAGTGTACAGCTCCATAAATTGAGCTATCTAGGATCAAATGCCTCATTCATGCTTACAGAACTGGTGACCGGGTATAATTCGTGACTCTTTGGATGTCTTTTGGCTGCTCGTTTATGACACTCAACGTATCTTAATAATTGCAACTGAAGTTCAATTCCTTCCATTGTCACTATGTTACAGAGTCCCTAGAGAGTTACTTCAGAAGGAAAAAAAAACCAGAAAGACTAAGAAAGATAGTACGACCTCATCACTCTGAGATAATAGGTGATACTAAAAGCGGGTTTTAATAGACTGTCTTTTGATCTAACAGTTCTGATTTAAGAAGAGGGTCAGATCAGCCAGTAAACAAAATAATCACTTGTTTTGAACATAAAACTCAAGCATGAAGATCACCTTGAATTTTTTCCAGTGCTGTACTTTTCACGGTACTAACGATATGTTATAATAATTGTTCTTTAAAATATTCTAAAGTAAGAATGAAAAAAAAATGAGTTAATAATTTGTTCTATTAAGAATTTGCTTATATTACCATTAAATAGTGTTAAATAAATAAAATCTTAAAAAGAAAATGGTAATATTTAGAATAATTGTGGTGTCTGGTTTGGAAGAAATCAGAATTAGTTATCTTTTATTTCAGATTCAGTATGTATTATCTTAATGAGTCAAGAGTGAGACAATCGGAGAATGAAGAGGGCATCATTGTTGGGGGTGGGTGGTAGTAAGACTTAATCCGGCTCTGTTTACGAGTGATGTAGTGTACTACTTTATATAATATAATTGTTTTTTACTGTTGTGATATTATATAGTATGGGCAAGACTTTGAACAATCCTAGCATCTTTACCCAGCAGCAAAGAACTTGTATGTGCGCCTATGAAAGAAATAGAGTTTGAATGTGTTAGCAAATGACTGGAGTTTGTGTATAAATGTATGAATGGTTAGTGGAATACATCACAGAATGAATAAACTGATTAATATGGAGTGTTGTCAACTGAATGCATAAGTTAAAATTGGAAGATAGAGAGGGTAAGTAGGAAATGTAAAGACAGTGATATAGTAAACATAAGTGTATGTATGTATGAGGGAGAAGAGGTGGGGAGAGGAAGAAATGGGGCATAATAGCGAGACTGTATATGATAAAGGAAAATTCAGTATGGCGATAATCAACGTATTCTGAGCTGTAATAATGGAAAATAATAACTGAGAGAAGAAATATGGTTTCGGACAAGCAATATAAACGTTTGAAATCCAACTTCACAGCAGATGATGGGCAATACTTAGTTGTCAAGAATAAACACCAGATCCACTAGACTATTACATGAGATAGTTTGATATCCTGTCCAGTGAGATTTATTTCTCATCAGTTTAAAAAAATAGAAATACAGCTAAACGTATTCACTTTAAGATATCTTAAGACTGAAGTGATATTAAGACATATATAAAATGGTATATAAGAAACATGCTGACAAAACACATATAAATAGTACGATGTTCCTCCTGTTAGTAGAAATGAGGTGCAAAAACAAAAGGAATTTTGGTAATTTCGACTCGAAGGTGAGAAATTCACTGAACAATGAAATGATTCAGGGCCGATAGTACGATGCATACCATGGATCCCTCTATACTGAGCTGGACGACTCGATTCTCTGCTTTCCAACTGTCAAAACTGAAATGTGTATAGAAAAGTTAGATGAACAGCCAGCCATTGCACACAAAAGAATATAGTTTTGTAACATGTACCACGCCTTCACTAGAGGTTGTAGGTGCCTATGTAGTCACGATCAACCATAGACACAGTCTTGAGTCCTTCACTTTAGGCCCAGCAAAACGTCCAAATTATGACAGTTGACGAGAGAGAAAATATGATGATTGTACTAATGTTTTGACTGTTAGAATAAGTTTAGTAGATATTCTGAGAATTCGGTGAAATATGTAGAATACTGAAAAAAATATATAAATATATAAACACAAAACAATTTTGTATGTATAAAGTATGATTATGTTGTCATTTGTGCATGTGTGTGTGCGTATATTCACATACAAAATGTGTAAATGTGCGTATATATATATATATATGCATATGTGTGTGTGTGTGTATTTTCATCTATATAGATATGTATGTATGTGTGTGTGAGCGTGCGTGCGTGCGTGTGTGTGTGTGCGTGCGTGTGTGTGTGTGTGTGTGTGTGTGTGTGTGTGTGTGTGTGTGTGTGTGTGTGTGTGTGTGTGTATTGACTAGACACAGCAAATTTTTGCAGTGGAGAAATGTAGTTGATTATATCGACCACAAGGAAATTATTGAAAAGATATTTTATTGATCCATGAAATATACGATGCTAAAAATCGATCCTTCGTATCATTTGAACTCAGCACGTAGATAGATGAAGCAACATACTGCAACGTGGTATTCCTCTGTTTCTGTCGACAAAAAGTCTTCCATAGATCTAGTTATATTGGTTTCTTTTGACTAGCTCCATATCCAATTATTCTGAAGAGATTTATAGATGATTGAATCGGATACAATATATTAATGGTGATTAGTTTATCGATTAGTTTATCGATTCCGGATAGATGAAAGTCATAGCAGACCCGGTGTGATTTGAACCTAGAATGTAGGACGACGAAAGCAAATATTATTAAAAAAATAACATTTGGTGAGGTGCATCACCGTATGAGCCTCAATGTATGTGTTGATCGATTTCCTAGTCAAGCGTAAAGTCACTAACTCGTAGGAGAGACACAGGCGTAGAAACAGACCTTAGTGCATATATGGTACTTGTTGTCGATCCCCAAGAGATGTGAACTCTCAACCTATACACACGAAGTCGCACAGTTCACAGTTTTTAACTGCAATACTTTATTTATGCTGTTTCCCCATATTGAAACACGTGTCTCTATCATGCCCACATGATCCTCCTAATTTTACAAACAAAAAAGCCACATGCGTACGCATATAAGTGTGTGTGTGTGTGTGTGTGTGTGTGTGTGTGTGTGTGTTTGCGTAAGTGTGTGTGCATGTGTGTATGTTTGTGTGCGTGCATGTATGATACATGTTTGCAAAACAAAATTGGTGTGTGTATGTAGAGTAGTGCTTCATAGATAAATAGGTGTCTTTTACAATATGTTATGTTATTTATTTATTTATCTATCTATTTATTTGTGGGGATGTTTGTTTACGAGGTAGTGGATGTATGCGACAATGGCTTTCACAGAGTCTCCTGACTGCTTTGCAAGTGTATTTGTAAATTATATAAATGCATACTAATGTGTATTCGAGTGTATGTATTTATGTCTATACGAACACATATACATACACACATACATACGTACATACATACATACATACATATATGTATGCATACATACATGTGTATATAAATATGTGTGTGTATGTATGCATGTATATGAATGCATACATATATATATATATATATGTATATATGTATATATATGTATATATAATGCATATATGTATATATGCATATATGTATATATATGTATATATAATGTATATATAATGCATATATATATATATATGTTGTTATTTTTTATATATATATATATGTATGTATGCATATATGTGTATGTGTGTGAGTATATATATATATATATATATATATATATATATATATATATATGAAACAAGCTTGTGTTGAACCCTACAATTTAACACAATATGTGTACCCGTTGATAGATATATTCATGTCATTTTAACAAATTATCACTAAATCAAGGCGATGATATTTCGTTCATCATTATATTCTTTTGTTTATAATTCGAATATTTTGTATATTCCTTCTCTTCAAAAATATTTGATGTGTCGTTGCATTTTATCTCCTCTTCATCTTAACATCTTAAAATGACAATCAGCGAAAATCGTGATGTACGGTATTAACGGCGTGTAGGGGCCAGCTGAACAACACCTGAGAATGATCCAATGAACCAATGCGTGCGCGTACGGGCGCTTATGTATGTACTCGCGTGTGCGCATCACATTCTCAGACACATACACACAGCTTTACCAATATGAACGACACAAACAAATATTTATAGATGGGTGTATCCTTACAGGTGTGTACATGAGCGTGTGTGCGCATATATAATAAAGTATATGCAAAAACATTATCAAACAAATTAATAGACACATGAGTATATTTATATATCTATATATATATATATATATATATATAT
>NC_068991.1:35980035-35982902 GCF_001194135.2 Octopus bimaculoides | reverse complement strand
ATATATATATATATATATATATATATACATATATGCATACATATATATATACATACATGCATACATACATACATATATACATACATACGTATGTATATGTGTGCGTGTGTGTCATACGCAGGGTGTTTATATTTTATACATATGTGTGTGTGTATGTGTGTACACACACATACACATGTTTTCCGTAACAGCATGTATACATATATATATATATATGTAGACATATATACCTATGAGTGAGCGTGCGTGTGTCTCTGTGTGTGCGCGTTTGTATGTTTGTATGTGCGTGCTTGTACGTTCATATATACATATATATATATGTCTTTGTGTGTATGTCTGTGTATGTCTATGTGCCTATCTGTAAAATTTAAATATAGACGTATATACACACAGACCTCCACAAATACACACATATATTCACACAGATATGCACATTCGTACATATACACATATACTGACCAAGTTTGATAACAAATAAATCATACTCACAAATCCACCGCTCCATATTGGTGATACGCTGTGTGCTAACCATACTTCGGCCTTAATACTGGACACTACTCCGACACACACACTGACCAGTCCAACAAAGAAGTGAAGGCCAGAGAGGACGAATACACCCGTCTCAACCACCTTCACCATTTTCTGTGCCGTCTTGTCGGGGTCCTGATTCCAGGTCATTCGTAGA
The DNA here is from genome assembly GCF_001194135.2 of Octopus bimaculoides. NCBI lineage: Eukaryota > Metazoa > Mollusca > Cephalopoda > Octopoda > Octopodidae > Octopus > Octopus bimaculoides. The sequence goes on along the minus strand of NC_068991.1, from coordinate 35,982,217 downwards.
CTGGTGTTGGCAGACGACTTGCAAAAATGTACGTGAAAAACCAAAGAGGTTTTTACAAGCTAGGTTCTCAAAGGGGAGGGATGTCGAGGGGCGATATAAGAGAAAAACCAGCTGTGGTTGTACAGTGGTGTCAGTATGAGGTAAAGATACTGTTAAGCAATTCTTCTTGCTATTAAAGCGGTCGTGTTGACCACGCTGGAACACACGGCAGCCCGTTCGGCCAAGCTTTTCCCGAACTGATGCTCACACATATGTGTTACTGACAACGCGGTTACGTCTGGGTCATCAATTGATATCTGTAAACTGAATGTGTGTTTGTGGGAAAAGATCCATATATACATACATGTATGGGTGTATATATATATATGTGTGTGTGTATGTAGATATATGTATGTATATGTATGTATATATATATATATATATATGTTTGTGAATGCACGTATATATATACACAAAGAGAGACAGACAGACAGAGAGAGACAGACAGATAGATAGATAGATAGATAGATAGATGAGTATATGCTTTCTGTGTGCGTGTGTGTTTGTGTGTATATCTATATTAACGTTTTTGTGAGTGCGTGTGCATCTATTTACATGTGTTTATGAATATATATCTCTGTCCATGTCCCTACGTGTTTTTCGTGTGTGTATTTGTGTACGAAAGAGCAGGAGAGAGAGAGAAAAGAGAGAGAGACTGAGTGAGTGAGTGAGTGAGTGAGTGAGTGAGTAAGTAAGTGAGTGAGTGAGTGAGTGAGTGTGTGAGTGAGCGAGCGAGGGACTGAGAGAAGGGGAGAGAACAAGAACAATGAGATTGTGAGACCGAATGAAAGAGAAAGACACAGACACACAGAGAGAATATGCGTGTATGCAAGAGTGTTGTATTTGTGTGGTGGATTGTATGTATATTTGTGTTAATGCTTATTGTATATATGTGTATGTGAGAATATGTCTACTTATGTTGTTTGCAATATGTGTATGCTAATTAAGAGATTGTGCATTTGCTAATGTATATTCATTTTTGCTTTTGGATGTGTGTGTGTGTCTGTGTGTCTGTGTGTGTGCGTATGTGTCTGTGTCTGTGTGTTAACGTGTGTGTCTGTGTGTTAACGTGTGTGTCTGTGTACATGTGTGTGCGTATGTGCGTGTGTATGTGTACGTGCTCTTCAGCTCTTGGTATGACCAGAAGAAAGAGAAAGGTTCTTCTTAAAAGTGAACGATTTCCTGCAAAATATAACTCCTTCCTTGTTTGTTTGTTTGTTTGTTTGGTTGATTTTTTTTGTGGTTTTCTTTTTATTGCTCTGGTTATTCTCGTTAATGTCGTCTTAACTGTCGTTTCGGTTTGGTAAGGGCTTCTTTTCCTTACTTAATACCAATATCGAAGAGCATCATAATCATCATTATTATTATTATTATTATTATTATTATTATTATTATTATTATTATTATTATTATTATTTGGTTGTCTTGTTGTTTGTGTTCTTGCTGTTACTGAAAAGACAACTGTAACGACGACTACGGTAATGCTGAATGTCGGAAGTTACGGCAGATCCGACTTTCAGCCCGAACAGAAACGAGACGAATAACTAGGAGTATTACACACACACATACAAACACACACACACAAACGTGTGTGTGTGTGTAAAAAAAAAACAGAACGAAACAGTTCCCTTATAGATTGCTTAAAACAACGCGGCGTACATCACTTCTTTTCTTCTATATCACCCGTATTTTTTCAACAGTTTATTCTTCTTATTCTTTCATTTACAAATTATTTATATAAATGTCTATTATTTTAACTTCCTGTTATTCTCATTAATATCTCTTTGTTTGGATTTAATGAAGATATTTATATAGACATGTGTGCTTTTTCGCTTTTATCTATTATTTTTAGTACAGTTGTTTTTATTCGAAAACGAAAGTGAAAGTAAATAACGTAGCAGTAAATAATCACCAACGGCGAGAAAGCGACGCAAACGCTGCTAGGCCAACCAAGGATAAACAGAAATATAGAATTGTTGTCTGCAGTTGTGAAAGGGAAAAGCTAACATTTTAATAGTTACCTCCGTTTCTTTTACATACATACACACATACATGTGTGCATGTGTATGTATGTATATTTATATATACATACATGCATATATATATATATATATATATATATATATATATATATATATATATA
>NC_068991.1:35970878-35979784 GCF_001194135.2 Octopus bimaculoides | reverse complement strand
ATATATATGCAGAGAGAGAGAGAGAGACAGACAGACAGATTTTCATGTACTCTATATTTCAACCTAGGTACAATAGCATCAACACCACCAGTGCCGCGCCTTTCACCGCTGTTATTACCGCCACCGCCGTCACCATCGCTGCTGAAGCCTTCACCTCTCCAGCACCGCCCTCAACTTCCTTTAGCAACCGTTGCAACAACTACAGCGGCAGCATGGGGCTCCCCCACATCACCACCACTACTATAAGCGGTACTGCTGAGCGTGCTTGCCATCCCCACCTTCGCTATCATCAACACTAACGCCACTAGAAGCGGTGTTCTACCACCGCCGCCGCTTCTATGAAATCACCAGCGCTTACCGCTGCAGTCGCCACCGCTGTTACTACCGTCATCACCCGCAAATCTGCTGCTGCTGCTACTGCTGCTGCCTTCGTGCAGATCAATAGCAACCAGAAACAACCTTACCACCATCATCACTACCACCACCACCACCACCACCACCACAAACACCGCTGCTGCAAATATATGCCATATCACCGATCAGCAACCTCAACACCGCTATCACCATCACCATCTCCAGCAACAACAACAACAACAACACCAACCCCATAAATATCACCATTAACATCACACCACTATCATCATTATCACAATCACTACCCTAATAACCTTCGATGGTACAAGCTACCACCACCACCATCATCATTATAACTTCAGAAACCGCCTTATTACAGTTACTGCCACTATCACCATCACCACTACCAGCGCAAGCAGCATTAGAAGCACAATCGTCACTCACACAAGTGCAACTAATGTATACGCTTGAGCATATGTACGCGCATGACTGTGTTTGTGTGTGACGCTGTAAATATGTAAATATATGAATAATCATACAAACATACTTACACAGATATGTATAACTGTATGTATGTATGTATGTATGTATGTATGTATAAATACATTCGCAAACACGCATACGTACAATTCATACACGCACCCACTCGTGTGTGTGTGTGTATGTATACGTCGTTGTCGAACGGAGTCGAGTAGTGCCGAGTGGAGCCGAGTTGTACGAAGCCTATCCGATCGGACCCGAGCAACAAATATTTTAATAGTAGTGACAGATGCAATGTGTGCAGTAATGCAGTTCGACGGCAGCAGCGTGCAGTAATAGCGACATAGCATTACTTAGCTTCATAGAGTTTTCAGAGTTGTGAGAAGTGATTTGCTGCGAGAAACGAATATTGAAATCGAACGGTAGTGTCTGATGGAGTGTATTGAACTTGGCGTGGGTATCGCCTGACTGAATTTTGGGAACTTACTGTGTGCCTCGCTTGGTCATAGATGACTGCGTGTAAGGCTGTGTGGCAGAGTGATGTGTAGTACCTACATACATACATACATACAATTCATTCATACCTTCATGCATAAATGCACACACACACACATGTATATACGCACGCACACACGCAGAGGCGCATACAGAAAGTGTTAGATAAAAAATATATATAAAAAGAGATAGTAGAAGGGGAAAATGATTATACGTTCGCTTTAAACTATGAAAAGACATAAAAATTGAGGGTTTTGCAATACAGGTATCCCAGTCAATAGAATAGAAGCGAGAGAGAGAGAGAGAGAGAGAGAGAGAGCGTGTGTTTGTGTGTGTGTATGTTTGTTTGTGTGTTTGAGCGTGCGTATGTGTGTATACCTATGTATATATGTATGTAGAGTGTTAAGCAAGATGCTTGTAAATTTTTTAATTCGACTCATAAGCCAACAGATGTTCAACTGTAAACTTTTTTTAAAACACGTTTTATTGACAATAACCTTAGAGTTTAATCATCTTGTATTGCATTTTACACAAGGTATTACATCAGACACGGGAAACCTTTCTCTACCAGTGGGCTTTATACGTATTACTCACAATAAATCGAATCACAACTAAAGCAATATTTTAATATTGCATATAACAGAGAAGACAACATAGATTATTCTAAGTAACTCATTCTAAAAAAAAATAAGCGTGAGAAAATGTGGATAAAGAAGGAAAGGGAAAACAATTGCTTTAATTATTAGGGTTAAAATAATTATGTTCATATAATGTGTGTTGTAATATACGATTCAAGTGTCGCGAGTTGCCCATACCTGCATTCATTTAATTGCAATGTTCTACACTTCAAATACAACAAATTCATTCGCATTTTCCATCGTCTTCATTGAGCTTCTGATGATGTAGAGTAGTTTTACTTGAGGAATATTACACAAACAGAAATTATGGACTATTTCTTACAAAATACATTGAAGCATTTAGCTGTGTATTTGTGTGCAAGCCCTGCTGACTTTACCATTTTTCCTTTCTTCCAGGATCGATAGAATTATGTACCTGGATCTAATTCTGAACGTTGGTACTCTATCCAGGGTAATTTTCGCGCGTATTCGTTCATCTTTTGGTTTTGTCCTGTCACCGGTAGAATGCTGGTTCGAAGAGTATAGTCGCGGTAGTGGTGACTTATAGTGGCCGTTAAAGATAGTTGTGACGTATTTAGGGTGAATCGATAGGAATGTAGTAAGGAAGTAGCGGGTATGAAAATAAATGCAATGGTAGTGATATAAGGTAATGATAGAACTGTAGTAACCTCTTTTCAAAGAAGTTTCTATAGTTCCGATGAAAAGACAAAAATGGAATTTACGTCGGTAAACACTTTTATTCGTACAGTTTGTATTCCACTGGGAGAAAAATTACCGACTGTTCCAGCAGAATGCTTCTTCAGGGAAGTATTTTTCTTGTTTTACTCTTTGTCTTTGAGAGCGTGGCAAAAGCATGAGTGGACATAATGAAGAATCAATTATTGCAAATGTTTGAAAGAAAAATGGTCACAGGATAGAGAGAAAGGAAAAGTGTGAGATTCGAGGTAGAGGGAGAATAAGGAAAGAGGAGAAAGGCAGTACAAAGGCAAGGAGAGCCTTGCTTTGATCGGTTGAAGGTCAATGATCGGCTAGTAGCTAGTCAATACCAATATTCACACACACATACACACACTCGCACACACACACACTCACACACACTCACACACACTCACACACACATGTATACGGAAAAGTGAACTCTGCTACATAGTATATTATCACACATAGACATACATATAATGGAATCATTATTGGTATCCACTGTTCATTTTGTACAAATGAATATCATAAGCTAAGCAACTTTGTGGCGTATTCTCCCACATACGTACACACCGACATACACACACTGAATGCAAATATATACATATAAATAGCCTTGAAAGCATATGCACGCATAAGCATGTTCGTCCATACATGTACCTGAAAATATTCATTCATTTATATAAAATTATTCTGTATCAATAGATAAATACGGTCTTTTGATACGAAGTGTCCTTAGCAGGATACCCTATTTTACTTCTGCTCTATCAGAAACAGATAGGCGGGTGACTGAATGCATCCTTTTGTCCATGTTCTTCCACATCCTATACACCAACAAAAATTCCATGACTCAAGTTTTCCCAAGTGATTCACTTCTGACTATGCTGCTGCCCTTTAGGAAAAACAAAACACAAGGTCTGCATCACCTAAAGAATTTCATCCACTTCCCAAACCTGGTTTGCTCTCACAGCTCTAGTAAGACCGCTATCCGGAGTGCTAAGGATGCCTTTGTGCTTTATATGATTTCAGTCTCTCGCACTTCCCAAACTACATTCGGTTCTCTTGGTCTGTTATCAAAAGAATCTCCACCAACTCTTTTCCTCCTCTTCTAAATAATGTTTGCTATATAAGCAGTAGCTCCATGGGCAAAGCCCCCACCAGCTTTGATCCAACTACACACTACACAACCCTGGTTAATTCCTTCCAAATATACCTTCTGCAACCCTACCAGGCTCCCTACCTTACATACACATTCGCCAAAATAAAGCATCGCCCCTTACAATGTCCTATCCATTACACTCAAACATAGAACTTGCTCCTATGCTCGCCAAAATCTTTAGTCTCTCACTCTTTATGGAAGTATTCCCTGCCATTTGAAGCACTCATCAGTATGCCCTATTCAAAAGAAAGAAAAACCCTCCAACACAGCCAACCATCATCCTATTTCTCTCAACTCTTCATCTTTAAAATAACGAAGACGACAATTAACAACGTTTTCCTACCTCCTTCTCTTTCTCACTCTCCTCAATGACCTATAATATCGCTTCCACAAAACCAGACCCACTCTTACGCCACTCGCTTGAGGACTCTCGCATTATTGAATTTCGGTGTAATGTTGTTGTCCTGACATTAGCAAACCCTTCAACTGTGTCTGGCATGCAAATCTCCAGTCGAAGTTTTCTACCTACGAAACCCATTCATTTTCATGTCATGGATCGGTAGCTTCTTGTTTGATCACAACATCGTGGCATTTGTAATTGAAGATATCTCTTTCCTACTCTCAGTCAATTCTGGTGTTCCCCTGGGTTAGGTTTTTACCTCCCTTCCACTCTATTCTTCCTATACTTAATGGCCTACCTAGCATCACATCTAACAACGCACACTCTTATGTAAATCGCACCCTTCATTACTCTCGAACGTTCCTCAATCATGCATCAACATGCCAACCAGGCATTCATTCCATGAACGGATAACTGGAGAGCATTTTTAGTAGGGTCATTTCAACTTTATCTCCTTTAAAATCAAAAGAGCTCATTACTTCTCACATCAAGGAAACACCACTGCACTACAATCCCAAAGCACGAGCGTCACTCGGGTAGAGCTCTGATGATCGTAGTAAACGCTTGTCTTCAGCCTCAATCGGGGATTTTTCCTGGTCGAACCACATCCTATGTATAGCTAGGCAACATCTCAAAGGCAAGCCCTTCTCTTCAGGGCCAGAAACTATTTTATCTCCCAACAACTGCTAACACTCCACAAACTCAGGATATCTTAGTGCGTATCACCAGCATCGTCTCAGATATGGGAGTAGAACTGAAAGTGAGGCTCACATTCGAATTCTACTCCCACATATGAGCTCTCTGAGTGAAAAAAAGATTGTTCTCCTAAAACCTACACCAAGGAATTTGCATTAATTACAATTGTGTTTCTTAAAAACTTCATTGGATGAGAAATAAAACAATATATCTAATGTAAAAATAGCTTTTTCTCATGAAGCTCTTGAATCATACTACCAATTTGAATATTGTAATGTGGAGAAAATCAACTATAATGTACAATGGAAGAGAACAACTAGGAAGGAATACTGTATCAACATCAACATGCCCCACCAGTTCTCTCACTTTCACGGAAACTATGGGAAAGCTGCATAATAGGATGACCAACAAATAGTGGAAAACGATATAAAATGTCAACGTTTTACATGGTCTCATATATATTTTGAAAAAGCTGTGGAAGTTACTTCATTGGCTAGGCATAGCACGGACAAAATGACAAGAGAAAATTGTTAGAAAACTATACTTAAATATTATGTATGAAAATGTAACAGACTTTTCATAGACTGACTCAAGGACTGATTACGAGTCTAAGAAGTGACTGATGAACAAACTAATGGAAATAAGAGGATGTGACGCCAAAGAACATTTCATAAATCTGTGTTGCGTAAATGAAATCTTGTGATAAAATAGTTTGATTAAAGAAAGGTGTTTGACTCTATTCTACACTGATGGCTTCTTCACTACTTTATATCATTCAAAAGGCTTACATCAATATTGCTCATCCTTATAAAATGATATCCTTAATGCGATAAATTTTTCAGAAGAAATATTCGAAGGAGATGGTTTACATGCACGTTTATTTATTTTGCAAAACTTTCAGTCTTTTATATGACGCGGAGAAACATTAAGCCATACCATGTAACTTATAACCTTTGCACGTTGACGATCTAAAGATCTACAGAACGAAATATTTACAATTCAGGAAAACAGTTATGTATGTATTTATGTATGTATGTATGTATGTATCTTCTATATTTAATTATTATAAATCTTCCACTGAGGAGAGAGCAGGTTTCCAACAAGGATAGAAGGCTCCATCTCTGGGATGTAGTCAACAGAGACAAATTCACATTTGGAACTTGAGAAAAGTCTTGCATATTTTTACTGTTCCACTCACAGATTGGACTTGTAATGTACGAATTAGTCGGTCAATTTCTCTTTCTGAAAATCCCAGTTTATCCAAATTCTTCTTTAAGCATTTCCTAACAAAGCCTAGTGTCCCAGTCATTATTGGTATGAATGTGAATTCATAGTCTGGATATAGACATGGAGGTTTCGAAGCAGTTGTCGATGTATGTATGTATGTCATCATTCAGTTTTATTTCAAGATTTTTTGCCAATAGAGAAAGAGCCGGTTTCATACCTAAATCCAAGGCTCTGTCACTGGAATTTCAACATCAGCAGGGTATTTTTGTATGCATGTATATGTGCAGATTTGTATGCTTTGTGTTATGTATGTATGTATGTCCTTAGCATGGTTTTAAACAGCATCCAGTAGTGGGACCGTGGTACGGAGTTTCAAGGTTTTAAGGAGTGTGGAACCTCCTCTTAGCTACTATTGTTCCCAGTTCTATTATCATCCAGAGCTGTAGCACACGTTATGGTCCCAGTCATGAGTTAACTAGCATGTGAACTTACTTATAGGAGAAGGTTTAAAAATACCTGACGTGTAGTCGGTTTCTGGTACTCTCAATCCTTGTTGTGTCATTGGTGTTATAGATGAGTGCACTGAAAAGTGGGTCCAGGGCAATGCAACACTCAAACGGACTCACGCACAGGAACTTCTTGGCGTCTCGGAATATTTGCATGGTCTTACTGAAATTAGGAAGTAGTCTTGTTCGGTCGTGAGTTCACTGCCACTGTGTATGTATGTATGTATGTATGTATGTATGCATGCATGCATGAATGCATGCATGCATGAATGCATGCATGCATGTATTATGTAAGTATGAATGTTAGTATGTATGTATGTATGTAGGTAGGTAGGTAGGTAGGTAGGTAGGTAGGTAGATAGATAGATAGATAGATAGATAGATAGATAGATAGATAGATAGATAGATAGATAGATAGATAGATAGATAGATGTACTGCTGAGATTACCCTGCTCCTACTTAGTTTTACGTTTTCCTTCTAAGTGAGTATGTTGATTATTCTCAGGTATTGAAACTTCAAGATTCCAATACTGGTATGTCACTTTCATACAGTCTGTGGTTGCTGAAGTTTCCTTACGCTCTCTCCATTTCTTGGACATTTCGATGATTTATCTGCGGTGAATGGGATATATTCAACTTCGATATAAATATTTCCTGATGACCATTTGCTAAGGCCAAGAGTTTGATGATCTTAGTTTCATTCTTACTCAATTGACTTCTGAGCACCTCTCGAGAAATGATGATGCGTAAGATAGTGTATAAAAATCCTTGGTCTCTGTTTTCTCAATTCCCAGCTCCAAAGGTTTACTGTCATTTCAAAGAAAACCAACGATAAAGTACATCCCATCACAATGATTTCTTCTAATTAGAATGAATCGTAGATCGATCCCATGATGGTAGTTTGCAATGTTTGTAAAAATTCATCTGGACTATTGCAATATATGTCTTCTACTTTATGCAATTTGTTTCAGTCATAAACTTTAGTGAATCTAATATTTTTGTAGCTTTCACTTCCTTGAACAGCTTACTGAAGCTGATTTTAATTATTAAGTAATTTTCCCTTTCCATGTTAGTTCTCTATCACATAATTAGTTATGTGTCTGGTTGAAATAGCAAACATTTTAGTCGTACATTAAGCAATTGTATGAGGAAATTTTGTTTCAATACACCAACCTTCTGCCGCTTGAAAATTTCTTGTTATTTTCCCTTTCCTCTATTTGACTCAGTAACTGTTTGAACGAAAGTTGAGAAATGAAGTGTGAGACAAGGAAAAATGAAACAACAATAAAACAAATTGGAGACGATGTTAACAGAACGAAACAGCTCAGCTAGTCTTAATGAAATTATTTACTTTCAAAATATCAGGGGAAATAGGTGCGGAATGAAATATGTGAATAGAAACGCAACAGATTATATTGTGAATATGTTGCATAAAGAAATTTATCCGGAGCAAACAAAAACAAAATGGAAAAATTAATAAGAAGAATATCATTGTCAAAATATTTTAGAATCAGTTTAATCCCGTTCAGGTCAACTTTGCTTGCAATCCTCTCGGAATGATAGAATAAAGTTTTAGTCAAATATTATGTATCAATGTGATTAACTGCCCAACACTAAAATGGGTGGTTCAGTGTCAATAGCATAAATCAATAATTATGAAGGAACATTAACTAATTCTTAATAATTATAAAGTCATTTTTCAAAATTATTTATGTCCCGTGTATATACAAAAAGGAAATGGAGATCCGGATAATATGGTGTCTGCACCCAAATTATTTAATGATTTCTTGTCGATATAATATCTATTCATTGCGAATGATTCAAGTATTTTATGGAAAAAAAATCTTCAGAATTGTAAAGATGGAGAAACTGGGTTTTTGATAACATTGTATGACAGTTTATAAGCACAAATGGAAGTAATATATCGACTATAGGATTATTACATATTTCCATATATTATGGCATAACATTGTATGAATTGAATAATAGTGAATGAGATATAGAATTTTTTTAAATCGTCCGTTTACAGAAACAATTCCAATGTCGATTTGATTTCTTTCCTTGTTTAAATTATTACTTTTATCATTCATTCTGCGGGACTTATATCGAGTCTACTGGAGCTTACCTTGGTGTGTTTCCAGTTATCTCAGTCGAAATCTTACCGATCTTCTTTTGATTTTGGAATACCATGCTAGACAGCTTGATGTGCTAATGAGGCGATTGCCAGGATTATAATTATTTCATATATATAT
>NC_068991.1:35968549-35970322 GCF_001194135.2 Octopus bimaculoides | reverse complement strand
TGGATTACAGTTTCTTAGATCCTCTTTCCGTCGTGTGTAGGAACTTTCACTTGTAGCTGTGTGTTTTAGAATCCGGTATACTTATAATTTTTTCCGCGAGCGGATATGATTTTTGATTCGTTAAATACTGGTGACGTCTTGTTTTTCCGGTGGTCAAGTTTGTCGTTCTACCTGGTTGGCTTCCCTGTTCCGATTGGTTGATTCTCTTAAATGGTCATTTTGTTGTATTTGCTGAAGTTCGGTTTTGATTGGTCTAGTGTTAACTGACGTCAGCAACTGGTGTTTGTAAAATTTCATTGGTCCAATAGGTGACGTCGGCAACTGAAATTGAAACCGAGATCTTCAAGCCGACGGACTCAAAAAATATCACCTATTCTCCTCTTGCTATCCAAAACATACTAAAATAAATATACCGTTCAACTTAGCAAGAAGAATTTGCACGATTATATCAAATTCCGAAACCCGAGAAAAGCAACTCCAAGAACTTAAAAACACATTGCAAGATAGAAAAATACCCGGCCAGTCTAATCAAAAACGGAACAGAACGTGCAAAAATGATAGACAACCACGAGTTACGGAAAACAAGAAAATACAATGACACACTTAAAACTTTACCTTAAGTATCAACACACAATCCGAGGAACATGGAAGCATACAACATCATCCCCAAACCATACCCTTCCTTATGAAGGACCTACGAATGAAAAAGGCACTGAAAACACATAGGATTATTAAAAGCAAGAGACAACCGCAATCCCTAAAAAAGTTACTCGCCAGCGCCAAATTACCCACCAGAAATACAACCCCAATAATCAAAAAGTGCAACCGCCCTAACTTCAGAACTTGCATCTTCCTCTTAGAGGGCTCAACATACAAATTTAAGTCAGGTCAAACTTTTACCATTAAAAAAATCACTTCACCTGTGCCTCGAAGAGCTTAACCCATGTTCTCAAATGTGGATGGTGTGGTGGAGACTTACATAAATCAAACTAGTTTAACCTTGGGGGACAGACTAACAGTGCACAGGCAACAAATCCGAGACCCCACGACTAGGAAAATTATCGTATGCAAACACGTAGACCAATGACCCGTAAACATAAACCCCAAATACCAAATCTTCCCTCTCTATCAATGCACCCGAAATACTTCAACCCAATTCCGTTTAAATAAGGAAAGCATACTCATTAAAACATAAATCACAGCTGAATATCCTTTAGAAAGAAGAAAAAACAATAAAGAGAAAAAGGAAAACAGACTCAATTTCTCCACAAAAAAGATAACCAGGAACAACAAAAGATTTTTAAAACTTTAGTAACAGTCTTCCACCCGGGTTTCGAAACTGCAACTCCAAATCACCATATAAACACCAGCTGCAGATGCCACTATGAAATTTTACAAACACCAGTTGCTGACGTCAGTTAACACTAGACCAATCAAAACCGAACTTAAACAAATACAACAAAATGAACCTTTAAGAGAATCAACCAACCGGAACGACTGATGCTCGTTCCCCACAGGGAAGCCAACAAGACAGAACGACAAACTTGACCACAAACAAGACATCACCAGTACTTTAACGAATCAAAAATCATATCTGCTCGCGGAAAAAATTATAAATACACCGGATTCCAAAACACACAGCTACAAGCGAAAGTTCTTACACACGATGGAAAGAGGATCAGAGAAGCTGTAATCCAAATCCCTTTTTTCACTTTCTTCATTTCTCCCTTGTTTTTTCTCTCTTAATTCAGTATAACTGAAACTTTGATGATA
>NC_068991.1:35967047-35968176 GCF_001194135.2 Octopus bimaculoides | reverse complement strand
TATATATATATATATGTATGTGTGTGTGTGTATAAATTAGTGTATGTGTAAAATTGAATTTTAATGAAGATAGCCATTTTGTGAAATTAGTATCACAACACTGACAATCCTCTATGAACAATTACCGACAAAAATTGTTTGGTTGTTCCGTCTAAATTGAACATTAAATGCGAATATCTAATCTCAATCAATTATTTCAAAAAAATATTTTTCTTCTGCAGTTATCCAAAATTCACACAAGTGAGATTGGGACGTTGTCATAAGTTGAATCACTTCCATATCTCATCCCAATATGTTGGGATGAGATATGGAAGTGGACAACATCTCGGCTAAGTTTTCTGATTCGTTCATCCTATGATGTTTTGCCATCACCTATGAATCTAGTAAGATGGAACGGCTCAGCGAATTACATATGCAAATGCGGAAACGTCGGAACACTGAAACATATTCTTTCCAACTGTTCCTTAGCATTGAATAGGTATACATGGAAACACAACATTGTCCTGAAAGTTACCTTCAATGCTATGAAGAACCAAATTCATCTCAACAACACAGAAAAAACCGTTGAAAGAACCATCTAGAGATTTTATTACCTTCGTGCTTTCAGGTCAGCGGATCCGTTTCAAAAAGAAGAACAAGAAACTTCCTGTGAGAGATGAAAAGTGGAACGGCTATTGAGAAGTGACTGCAGATTTACCTGGATGCCATGGATTCTTTCCCATCTCAGTTACGGAAAAACCGGACACTTTAATGCGGTGTGGAAGATGGGAAGTTGTAAATCTAGTCGAGCTAACGGTTCCTCATGAAGACAACATGGACGCCGCGCGGGCTCGAAAGATTGACCGTTATGTAAACCTCCTCAAGAAATGTGAAGACGCAGGCTAGAAAGCGGAGCATTTTCCAATCGAAGTTGGATGTAGAGGGTTTGTTGGACACAGTGTGAGATGACTGCTGTTATCGTTAGGCTTAACTCATCGTAAGATAAATACCACCATGACCGATATCCAAACTACAGTGGAGAAGGCTAGCCACTGGATTTGGTTAAAAAGAGACGAAGAGCGATGGTTAGAGAAATATTGAGCTTTATTTAATAACCAGTTGATCTAGCAAGCGGGGCCTCATATCAGTG
>NC_068991.1:35964917-35966681 GCF_001194135.2 Octopus bimaculoides | reverse complement strand
GTACTGATGCATATACATGTAATCATATATGATATTCAAATACATACTAACCCGTGTTAATTTCATGAGAAAGACAGACAGACAGACAGACAGACAGACAGACAGACAGACAGACAGACAGCTAGCTAGATAGATAGATAGATAGATAGATAGATAGATAGATAGATTTATTGAAGAATGAATAGAATTTCAGCTGAACGTTCATACCCGCTGGACAATATTCCCTTCCCACCTTGCATCCGCTATCAGTGTCAGCTAAGTCGTCTTTAAGAGTACGTACTGAATATTTACGCACATTTTCTTGTGGATCACAGATAGGGAAAAAAGACGGTGGCTTTTCAGTTTTTGGCTTTGATTAATGATACATACTCAACCTACATGGAGACCTGTCTGCTTATTGATTTCAACAGTCTAATGTTTCCTGTGCGAAAAATAGAACAAACATTCTGATGTCTGTCCACTCAACTGGAATTCGACAAGCGTGAAAATGCCTGGAGGATATTAGAAATTTAGAAACCTTATGATCTGTTGAAGGCACTTATAGTTTCTTTTTGAGTGTATTTGTTAATCTATTTGTTGGGAGCTTGGCTAGTTTATTGGTATACATACATACTTATACATTTATGTATACGCATATACATATCTACAGTGATGCGTAAGAACAACTGCTGCCGTGATTCAAGGAGTATTTTCTGGTTTCGATTGCAAGGTTGTTATTGGCTTGTTCGTTTTGTTTGTTGCTCAGTTACTGTCATCAGAAGAATGATAATCTAACCTACAATCGATTGTTGCACGCAGTTGAGAGGAGGTGCTTGTTATTTATTAGTAAATGTCTATGTCCTTTTATATTTAATCTGGAAGAGGAAATGGATCAGAAGCAACTCTTCTGAAACATATACACATATAATATATACATAGGAAGAATATATTATATTCTTACGCAAACATATAGCATCAATGCACACATACGCACGCATATATATCAAATTCTTTACAACACCATTTTTTGATACGACATCTTGAGTGATCTTTTAAACACGATCTATCTTGACAAAGCTTTCTGTATCTATGTTAGTTCAGGAACATGCCATTATAAATGAGGTCAGAGTGCTAAAGTAACTTGGAAACCCATCACTCGGATTTTGTTAGAATTAAATATGTATCTTGTTGCAAAGAAAAAGAAGTTCGAAAAAAATGTTTATAGTAGTGCTTTGTAGAATCTAACTATTTAGTTTTTCTTCTTTTTTTCTTATATTTTATTTTTTGCAAGCGAGAGACCTTGGCAAGAAATATATTTCAAGGAAATGGACTAAAACTGTTTCAATCAATTTGGAGTCGATTCAGTTCACTGTAAACTTGGTTTAATGTTCAGTATTCAAAACTAGAGGTGGTTGAAATGTTTCTGGCTAACCAAACTGCATAATGGTTTCAATTACTGTATGCATCTATTTCTTATTATTTACATCGTTTATGATCCCGGAAAAAGTGTAAACGTTATGCTATCCATTTGTGCACCCCTTCTAAAATATGAGTGCCTTTCACATAACTGATACAATGAAATATTGTCGGCAGGTTGTGTTGGGGGTCTGCCATGATGACAGGAAAATGTCTGTGGATTGTATCCTGTTTGTTGTATCATGTCAGACACTGCACTGTGCTAGGCGCCTGTAGTCGTAAATAAGAATCACAGAGTAGTAGTAGTAGTAGTAGTAGTAGTAGTAGTAGTAGTAGTAGTAGTAGTAGTAGTAGTAGTAGTAGTAGTAG
>NC_068991.1:35962130-35963892 GCF_001194135.2 Octopus bimaculoides | reverse complement strand
TGTGTGTGTGTGTGTGTGTTTGTGTGTGTGTGTGTGTGTGTGTGTGTGCGTGTGTGTGTGTGTGTGTGTGTGTGCGTGTGTGTCTGTCTTTGTGTCGGTGTTTGCCCCCAACAACTGATTGACAATCAGTGTTGGTGTTTTACGTCCCCGTAACTTAGCGATTCGGCAAAAGAATCAGGCTTAAAAAATGCTAGGATCGATTCATTCTACTAAAAATTCAAGGCTGTGCCCTAGCATGGCCGCAGTCTAATGACTGAAACAAGTAAAGCGTAAAAAGTATAATCGATTCAGTCCACTTCCTCATTTGCTCCAGAAGCCCTAATTTTATATCGACACATTATACATATGCATATTAGTCGGTATATTTGTACATTCCCATCCCACATTAATAAATAACTACAGTCAGTTTGTGACTGCTGAGATATAAGTACCTCAGCCACTGACACAAAACATTGCTTGTAACAGAATTCAAACCTGCTTTTGAAGGAGAGTCATTCTATGACTAGTTCATTTAACATTAGGAATGAAGAATCCAAGTTTGAAGCTTTTGTTTTTTGTCTGAGTGTAAGAAAGGGAGAGAGAGACTGAGGAATAGAAGTGTTGTAAGTTTGGATATGGGCAAGTATATGAGGAGGGAATCGAATTTGAAGGAGTGGTGTAGGGGTATGAGGGAGTGTGTTGAAAGGATTAGAGAAATTGTGACGAGAGAGGATCTGGGCTTAGAAGTGAACGAATGTAGAGATAGCTAAGAATTGGACAGGGAAGGTAGAAACAGCTTATACTACGATCAAAGCAAAATGAAAAGTGAACATTAAGGGAACGAATGATAGAGGGTGTAACATCACATAAAATGGTACTTAAATATAAAGACACGTATGGAGTAATTTGAAGAAGAAAAGTGAAAATAGAAGTGAGAGTCTAATGGTCTCTAAAGGAACGTTTGTGAGGAGCTGAATGACGTCAACAAAGAGAAATTTCTAGGAATCAATGGAGGTAACAGAACGCTTGACTTGTCATCTCATCTCAAAATCACATTTTACTCAACCCAAAGCCCACGGTCAACTTAATCGACTACACCAACTAACTCAGAAGTGTACAAATATAACAATTCAGTTTAAGTAGGCCAACGAAAACACTTTTGAGATGAACTCTCTTTGATACACACGATTACTTCATCAGAGATGTCTAAAAGTGGCATAAACTCTATAGGTCTTCCCACAGAAAATTTAGCATTTATCTTCGACAACCAGTTGTCTCAACAAAGATTTGTAGAAAAAAGTGCTTTGCCTAAAAACATGAAACAATGAAATACCTGCTGTGAATTTGAAAACATAACCGGTGAATTAATAGTTTACTAATTTCTCCATCTCTAGCTCAAATTTGTTGGTCTCAGCTATTTCTCTCAGTAAATTCTTGTTAACATGTCTACAACACAACGGCAAACATTCTTTCGTTTTTAATCTTCTGCTACAATGGAATGTATCGTAACTTTTAAAAGTTAGAAACAGTAGTAAATTTGCTGACAGGAATATGTAGAACATTTTTAATAATCTGTGCATGAAGGAAGGAAAAACTTTGCATCAGGCTGGTTATATATATATCTATATATATATATATATATATATATATATATATGTACATCCATCTGTATGTATGCGTGCACATTCGTAGACACAGACATATATGTGCGTATGTGTATGTATATGAGTGTGTGTGTATATATGCGTGTGAGAGAGAGAGAGAGAGAGAGAGAGAGAGAGAG
>NC_068991.1:35957143-35962120 GCF_001194135.2 Octopus bimaculoides | reverse complement strand
TGTGTGTGTGTGTGTGTGTGTGTGTGTGTGTGTGTGTGTGTGTGTGTGTCTGTACGCGCCCGTACATACGATTGTATGCGTGTGTGCGTGGATATTGTCTCGATTGAAAATTCTCGTGGTTGACAATATGTGTAAAAAAACAGAATATTTGATGATCTGCGTAGATCTTGGTGAAGCTGAATTTAATTAACTTAGAGGCGCACAAAACAGCATTGAATGAAATATAAGTGGGTACAATCATATTTAACACGCTCGTGTACACTCAAATGTGAGAGATGTGGAAATATCTTTCACTCCACACAGATTTCACAAATATTATCTATGAGAAGAATTTTCTCCCGAGAATACTTCTGCAGCGAAAGGTCTTTCTCATGTCCGAGTGAGCATAAACATATTAAATATCATGTGCATGTATATATGTTTGTCTATGTATAAATACATGAGCGTGTGAGTTAAAATATATGTGTGTATGATTTACCTCTGAAAGACAGCAGTTACTCGATATTACTTCTATAAATTTGAGCCATGTGCATGCTTATATATAAGAAAATACTATTTAGCATTAGAATGATATATCTCGAAAATGTCTGCATATATCCCCTTTCCGCAATACTAGAAATAGTGGCAACACAATTATGTAAATTTTTTCGTTATGTTGTACAATTAACTAGATTGTATACTGTTTTACACCTGATTTGACACTTTCCACTATTATTGGCGTCTAACTTTATAAAACTTTGTCTATTCCTTCATTCATTCAATCAGTCATTTGTTCATGATGAAATGAATTCTTACAAATGCTTGTGGCTTTAGGATATTTAAAAATCTGTCCCTAGTCCTCAAATATCTAGACCCAGAACTATGATAAATTCTTTTTCTAGTCATCTCGTATGGTTAAATTTAGCACCTCGGCAAATGAAAATAATAAAATCTTGTTTGATTTGAATATTCCTCTCATATAACACACGGCGACGAAATGTGGCTATATATTTATTGCAATCAACTCATTCACAGTAATGTTATTTTCCTGACTAGTCTTCTTTTCCATTTAAGTATTCATGATTATTTATTATTAGTAAAGACTCCTGTAGCCATTTTCTTTATCTTATTGTCAGACATTGTCGATCGGTTGCAAAAGCGTTGTGTTGTCGATGTTAATTATTTGTGTTTGTAATGACAATGCAGACAAACGTTAATCATTTCTTTAACTCGATATTTGAAGAGTTGTAAGCAAGCTGACAGCATCAACGTTGATCATTGAGAGGATGAGACTGCCACGTACATTGTAACAAATTAATGCTAGCTATCTACATCAACACATATGCAAATTAACAAATTTAAGCACAGCGTGTGAGCATTAAGCTATCTACTGAATACATAACACACACACACACAAAAAAAATCAATTGTTAATACGTAATATTTCGATGCTGCAATGTAGAATTTTAATCAATTGCCAAGTGTCATGAGATATTTAAAAATCAAGTGTCAACTGCAAACAACTTCCGAAGTACAGCGTTAATTAGACATCTTATTTACATTTTATACATATTGCCCTAATGTCTGTCAGACTGAAACTTTATAGTGTCTCCATGTCATTGTCTAAATGTTTCACATAATTAAATGCAAAGGGTATTAATCAACTGATGACGAATGAAACATATTCAAATGCCACGTACACCCAAACGGAAACAAACATGCATCCCCACCCTATTCAGCTTTCACATATATATTCACGCAGACATAAATTAATTCATAGAAGCATATTAAGAAATTACGAGGCATTAACTGAGCTGTGGAAATATGTAAATCATTGCAGAGCTTTAAAGTGTAGTTTATAGACACGTATAGACATGTAACAATACACTGCAGAGGTTTCAACTGTGGTATATAGATATATATATATAATTATACAACGATTTAGCCTGTAGTATATACACATGTAAAGACATACAACAATATTTCTCAGAGGTGTAGACTGTAGTATATATGCGTATAGATATACAACAATAGAGTGTAGAGCAGTATATGTACACGTATAAATATACAATAGATTGCAGATGTGTATATAAATATAGAACAATAATTATAGTTGCCTATCAAAATGTATGATGATTATATCATTCAATAGTAGAGTTTTAGATGTACTTCATAAAAAGATGCAATAACAGAAGGCACAGATGTGCAGATGATCAGAAATCATGACTAGTAACATTTAGGGTACATTTGCCGTGTACTTTCTTGAAAAAGATAGAACATTGGAAGTGGCGGAATTTCAACCGTTTGGACGTGCGTGATACAACGACCGCTGTAATGACACCGACCACGTTTGAGATCCAAAGAACCATGTTCCACTTTTCAGAACTTACTTAGCAATGAAGCATTATAGTGGCGTTAAGTGTGCGAATTTCTCAGTATTGCTATCTTCGTTTAGAAGATACATCCAGAGGTAAAAGTGAACCGAAATGGCAGGTACTATCACCCAATTACTGGAAACTGTCGCAAATCCAAGCTACCGGAAAACTGTTTTTGTCGATTTCCTGAACTTACCCACAATGCAGTAGAGTTATCCAGATAGGTCGACATACTACATCAACTGGACTATATTCTTTTCCTAATGGATTTTCCGACAAAAACAAGAAGCCTATCATTCGCAGAGTCGTTGTACATGAAGTACGTCCGTCATCACGATAAATTCTGTGCCCCACGACAGGTATATAAAAGGTTGTAGCGGATTACATGTTACCAGTAGTACTCATAGATACCTTACACCAATGGTGTTCAAAGTCGTAGCATATATACAAACATACATATCTCTCATACGAAAGCATCAATGCGCACACACACATACATACATACATACATACATACATACATACATAAATACATACATACATACATATATATCCATCCATCCACCCATCCATCCATCCATCCACCCATCCATCCATCCATCCATCCATCCATCCATACATACATACATACATACATACATACATGCGTATGTACATGCTGCCTAGTTGAGGTCTCAATTCCAATACATGACTCTTTCTGGGTTGCAAAGCAACTCTCGGAAAATAACACTAAAAGATTTGTTTTAGTTCACACAGGCGTCACCATATATTACTCTCTATACTTCCTCTGGTAGCAGGGGCAATGCTATTTCCTTTCTATGAATGAGAAAGGAAGGGGTGATAGATGAATAAAGAAGGAAGGGGTGGTGGCAAACTGGTTGTGGGATGATGGAAATTCTACGGTGAAAAAATCCAACAGCGTTTCAACTCTGTGTGAGGATGTGTGTGTGTGTGTGTGTGTGTGTGTGTGTGTGTGTGTGTGTGTGTGCAATGGAAGTGGGATGGTGAACATTCAACGCTGAAAAGAAAAATCGAACAGCGCTTCAACTCTGTGTATTTGGTATTTACTTGTCAGCTCCTGTATTTAGTCACGGCCAGCTTTATGTGGCTTTAAGTCGGACAAGAAGGGAGGACAACTTAAAAATTCTTTTGAAGGAAACAAGCAGTCAAGGGATGGATTTTTCACAAAACATTTGACAATTATTAAACTAAAAACTTGGTTTTGTACCTTATTTATATATAAAATACTACAATTAGCCGTCGTTTTTGAGGGCACGGGGCCAGCTAGTAATTATTGAAAAATGTTAGTAAAAATATTATGGGAAGGGAGATGTTGAAGATAAATTTTCATTCAGAATTTTGGTAAACACCAAAAGGAAAGGTATACTGTTGACTGCGAACAAAATGTCTTGTTTGTATTTAGTTTTGTCCGATAGGTATTCTGATATAAATGAATACAATGATGTAGTTTAATGAGTGGCTTTACGACACTATGTGACAATATATTTATCGAGCCGAGAATAAAAGATTGAAATACATCAGCGCACGTCAGCGGATTTCGAACTCACAATATAAGATGTCGTAAATTAACTTTACGAAGTAGTTTGAACACTGATATATTTCGACCAGTTCCACCGATACCCCAATAAATATATATATTTTTCGATATCTTATTTCGTTATATTATAAAAGACTGATTTATAAATCTTCAAATACAGAGAATACCCAGGTATTTTACACTGAAGCAAATGGTATACTGCCTACCTTGTTTCACCATCATCGTCATCATCACCATCATCAATAGCAGCAGCAGTAATTGTAGCAGTTGTCAGAATTGTTCGAAACAAATTTGAACTTTGATTTCATGAGTTCAGTTCAGTAGGTTTATTCGTTTATCGATTTGTATCCATATTACATATCTCGTTAACTCTCCCTCTCTCTTTCTTTTTCTCACTCAGTCAATCTATCTATATTTCGACTGTCTTTCGTTCTTTCTCTTTCTTCGTTTTGTCTGCCTCTTCTCCACACACACACACACTCTCTCCCTTTCTCTTTTATCGAACATTAATTTGACTGATTGGGTCTTGTTCAAAGTGTTACTTTCAGACCATAAAATAGAAGCTAATTATGGCGGCGTGTTGTAAATTAGAGGCTATCAGACGTATAAAACAAGGAAAAACAACCGCAGTCCCTTTGCTCAGTTGAACAATCCGTTGCCCACGACTTAATTCGCTTCGATATTTTCACAGTTTATTTTGGCTGGCCAGTAGGAAGTTTACACTCCTCAAGCTAACACTGTTTCACTTAATCTCAATAACAGTTATATAATTAGTTTTAGCTTCTTAAATGCCGAATGTTGCGCTATCAAAGGTCACAGTTTTATAACTTCCTCTTTCCTGCTGAATAATTAACAGCCTCTAATTATGCTTTATCTTTCCAATTACCTCAGATTAAAAGTGATTCTTCAATACAAAGTAATAATAAGAGGTTAAAATTTAGTTGAAGAGCTCACATTCCAAGGGAGGTCATTTTACATCATTTGACATTGTTTAATCAAGTCAAAATATAAATATATTATTATCTATATTGAGGATATTTTTGTACGAAATTCCAACTATATACA
>NC_068991.1:35953894-35955375 GCF_001194135.2 Octopus bimaculoides | reverse complement strand
ATATATATATTATTCATTAAAATACAGAGATGCCTATAATAGGACATATACGTTTATCAATCTGTGTTGCAAGATTCTTGATGTGAAATTGTTTGTTAAAACAGATATTGTTGTATTTCACACTGTATATTTGTACTTCAATCGTTTATTACTATTCGTTTTTATTATTATTATTTTAACTCATGTCCATTGTCCGCAAATCTTTCGTCACACATCTATAAACTCTTCAGCGACACTTTTCGTTTTCGTTTGTGCCCTTGCTTCACTTCTGTTCTTCTATGATGTGTATCTTTATGTGCGCATGTGTTTGCGTCCGTATTTGTGTGTGTGCATGTGTGTGCGTGTGTGTATGCTTGTGTAGGTATGTTTGTTCTTAGCAGCAATATCACCTTCCCCTCAGACCCATCCACTCACGGCATTGTGCTGCTGCTGTCCTAAGACCCGAAAATTTGTTACAGTTCTTGTATCTCTCTGTGTTTGTATGTTCGCCCACGGTGTTGCCATCGTGGTAGTTGTTGTTGTTGTTATTGCCATCGTTGTCACCGCCGCTGCTGCTGTCGTTGTTATTCGTGTTGTTGGTATTGTTGTGGCCGTACCTGAAATTCTCTGTGTCGGTGTTTGTGTGTTTATGGGTTCGCTTCGTATGTTGCATGTATTCATGTCCTTTATATGGATTGATTTATTTATTTAATCTATTTCTATTTCTTATATTTATTACAGGTATGTGACAAATATATCTATTTATCTATCTATCTATTTATATATATATTTATTTATATTATTTTTCACTTTTATTTATCTATCTCTACTTATTTGTATCACGGGTAAGTGCATATGTGTCTATTGTATGTGTATTACCTTGTATGTATCTGTGTATTATTTACTATTTTCTTTCTTCTCTCTTCTTATTCCTTCTGTCTTTAGTCATGTGATATAGCGTGGTGGTTGCCGTTACTATTCCATTCGTATTTTCTATTAAGGCTCTGTCTGTCTACTGCTAAGTGTGTAGCTTCTGTGATCTGTTTAAGTGTTGTGTCAGTTTTATGAGTCGATAATACTTTAACCTCTATGCTATTAATCGAACCTCCATGTTCTGCCTGAGCATGTTGGTAGAGCACTGACGAGCTTTCCTCTTCCTTGAGCTCTCGCTAATATTCACCTATACGCTCTCCTATGCTGCGTGCAATCTCTGCAATGTAAGTAGTTGTCATGTTTCTGCACCACCCCTCAGTACGTCGTAAACTATACACTACATTCTTAAACTTACACTTAACCCGTGAGTTCATCCTACATATAACACAATTGTACTGCGTACAGGAGGACTCATCAAAGATTTTATAGGGACACCAGGCCTCTCTATTACTTTAACCCGCAGATTAGCCTTACTTAATGTTCTTCTAAATGAGTGAAGAACAGATGTATAGTGCGTGTGTGTATTTGACAAAAAAATGACTGTCCTGAAATACAATAATATATATATA
>NC_068991.1:35952475-35953231 GCF_001194135.2 Octopus bimaculoides | reverse complement strand
TTATAAACAATCAAATATTACAAATTATTGATTCCTGGTAATAAATTCTAAATCAATGGAAATCTATATTATATTATCTCTAGAAACTTTAGCAAATAAGCACAAATACAATTGTTATTGGTAAATTATACATTGATATGCCCTGCCTTTAAACCTAATATTATACTATAATATACTATAATACCCGATCATACTGAAATTCGTAATTTATTTAAACCAGAGAAATGTGTCTCGGATAATGGCTACATCTGAAAGCATTATATGTGATTTTATTTATTAACTTACCCTTAGAGAATAATATAAAATATAATTCTAGATTACACAGCGAGCAATATCTCTTACCTTTGTCATAAGGGAAAGATTTCCCAATAATTGGCCATTCTAACGAATATTGCTTTTTTTTTTTTCCTTCAGTTCCAAAATGAATTTACTAAGACTAGTACTCGCTATTTTACTTCTATCTCTAAAGGTATTATAATGATTAGATAATCTTTTTCAGATTTGTCCCGAAGAACACCCAAGTATAGGCTAACATCTGTCTGAGTCTTGACCTTACATTGATAAACTACATTTTTCACTCTCACATTTGGGCCTTCAAACTTCAATCTTCTGGGGCTTAACCTGTGTTACTGTACGATTATTATTATTATTATTATTATTATTATTATTATTATTATTATTATTATTATTATTATTATTATTATCATTAGCATTATTATTTATATCAGGGTTCACATCGCTATCCTCCCCAATTCC
>NC_068991.1:35949506-35952169 GCF_001194135.2 Octopus bimaculoides | reverse complement strand
TATATATATACATATATATATATTTAAAATAAATGTAGGGATAACAAGTTAGACAGGTCAATATAGAAAGTATATTAAATAAATGAAATACAATAAAGGTATATATGTATACATATAAAACACTCCAACTTATAAATGATATTGAGAATTAAAGGAGATGAGGAACAGTGCCACAAATCTAACAGTATTACAAATCCAACAACTGTTTCTGGGGGGGGGGGGCTAAGTGGTCCATAGTAAAGTGTGTAGATTCATTCCATCATAATATGGATCACTGAGCACCCAGAAAAAGCTGTTGGATTTGTAACGCTGTTCCTCATTCTCTTTAATTCTCTATGTCATTTCTATACTGTGTAAGTTGGACCTATTCATATGTATACAAATATATATTTCTAATTTCATGTATTTAATATACTTTATATATTGACATTTATATATGTCTCCTGATCTTCTGTTTAGTCCATTCCGTCTTTCTATGGTATGTATCCTTATCTGCGCATTCTTTTGAGTCTGTATCTGTATGTGTGTATGTGTCTGCGCGTGCCGGTGTGTACGCGTCTCTATGCGTTTTGTATGTCTGTTTTGTGTTCGCTTGTATGGATTTATGCATTATTCTGCTTGTCTCTGTCTTTTCTTCTCATTCTCACTTTAGTCAATTTGCGTAGTGTTGTGGTGAGGAGTGTTATTGTTCCATTTGTGTTTCCTGTTGAGGCTCGGACTGTCTCTTATTATGTGAGTGGCCTCAGTAATCTAAGTGTCATGTCTATTCCATACATTGATAATATGTTAAAATTTAGGTTATTAACCGAACATCTATGTTCTAATTGAGCATGTTAGTAAAACACTAACGAGCTTTTCTCCTCTTTGAGCTCCCGCCATTCTTCACCTATCTCCTCCCTTATATTCCGCGCCGTCTCCCCAATGTAAGTTGTTGTCTTGTTTCTGCACCGTCCCTTAGTACACCGTATACTATAGACTACATTCCTAATCTTACAGTTAACTTGTGGATTCATCCTATATACTATACAGTTGTTCTCCGCATTTAGAGGCCTTTTGAATGTGTATGTTCTACAGATCAGGAATGAGGGTTCCTTGCTTTTCTACTGCTTTAATCCGTAGATTTACTTTATCAAATCTTTTCTGAAACAGTTATGCTACTTCGCTGTCAGGGGTAGCATCAATGAACATGACACTCTTGTATTTTTGGCTGTCATACCATGAGTTGACCTTACCTATCTTCTTCTTGGTCATTTCTGTGCTATTCCGGGATTAACTCTTGTATACCAGGCAGATCCTATTTGCATCATTCTCTATGATGACCTTGTACTTATTCCTGGTTCTTATGTACATCTTAATCCTGTCCTTTTGGCTGTAACCAGAGAACTGCCTGCGGTAGATGAAGCATTGTAAGTGTTTTTCCAATTCCGTTGGGTCACATATGTGGGACACATTACCTCCAGTAATGTTATCTTCTGCATCTCCTTTTCTCTCTGTCCTTCTCTGTACTTTGGTCAAACGACCAGTTAGCCGGTTCGCTGAGCACCTCCGAGACACCAGACTTGCCAATGACACCCCAGTCTCCCGCTCCATCGGTCATTTGCTGCAACATCTGTCTGTGTTCGGACTGTCTCTGCACAGGGGCTACTCGTACTCTCACCTTCCTCGATAACAGGAATTAATCTTCTCCCTTTGCGTCTAGTGGTCTCAACTGGCTACCTCTCTTCATCTAACACCACCCCACACAGAAATCCACATTCAACTGCCCCTCTCCATCACCCACACACCTGCATACCACCTACCTCGGTACCCACACCCCACACATACACTATGCAACACGCATAAACACAGGCAAATTTCACCCACATACATACACAATACATATGCACACTATATGGTTACAGGCACACCCACTCATATACACCTGCACACACCACCTGAAGAATCACACATAAACTGCCAAACACAAGAGTTTGCACAGGTACGCGCGTGCGCACACGTCCAACGCACACTCATGTACATACACATCCATACGCACACACACGGACACACACACAAGTACACAAAACACACATCACTCCACACAACGCACACACTAGGTTACTCATACACATACACAGGCCCATGCGTTTGCACACACACACATGATAGCCTCACACATACGTACATACGTCCATACGCAGACACACATACAGACTGGTACATGAAACGCAAATCATACCACATAATGTATGAACTAAGCTAGTTATACACATACACACACATGTCCACATAATTTTCAGCTCGCCAACACATACATACTCACGCACTCATCGCCATAAATACGTACACACTTATACACCTTATTCTCACATACACACGCGCTTTCGCAACTTGAGTTCAGCCGAGTCACCGTTATTATCTCCCTTTCATTTAGTCTCTTTCTTCCGGCCATTTCATCAAGTTGAACCGTTATTCCCAACACATGTTTTTTTCTCTCTCCGTTTGTTTTTCATTCTCTCGCCGTTCTACTTTTTTCCTTCTTAGTCCTTTCTGTCGAAGAGCGTAGGCCCGAAACGTCAAAGACTTTTCCATTCTTCCATTCTTCTTGAGCATTAAACTAATATACCTAATTGTGTGTTCCTACACTTGTTTTCGTCTTTTGTTTTCTGCAAATTTGAACTATA
>NC_068991.1:35947813-35948842 GCF_001194135.2 Octopus bimaculoides | reverse complement strand
TGTGTGTGTGTGTGTGTGTGTGTGTGTGTGTGTGTGTGTGTGTGTGTGTGTGTGTGTGTGTGTTTGTGCTTATATACATATGATGCTTTTACTTATATATACGTATGTATTTTGAATCTCGTAGAAAAATATCCTAAATATAGAAAATAATGTATTTATCGTTTGACCTGATTAATAAATAATGTGTTGTCTCCTCCTTCTTAACCTCTCCTGCTAACGGCGTACCCACCCACCCCAACAATCGATGTCAAAATATGTAAAATGGTAAGAATAAAGGAAAAGTTGTTAGAGATTACAAATATACAAAGACGTGTATAGAAAATATACCATGAGCATCAAGAACTTAAGTGTATCAAAAGTATTTGAAAGAACTTATTCATAATAAATGCCTTAGTATTATAAACAAAGAGAGAATAGGCTGTGACACTAATCCTTACCATGGAATAAATTTTACTATTTTGGTTTTAAATTTCTCAAAATAAATTGATTTGTGGAGGCAAAATGAAACTAACTCTAATTTAAGAGTCTTTCTCATGAAACAGAATAAAGTTTAGGGGTTTCTGTTTTTGGGTATTTTTTTCTTTTTCTCTAAGCTATTGACATGTCGTTCCAAACTCAAAATTAACCTAATTTATTTCTGGATTCTAACTCCCAGGTATGTTTGGGAAAAGTTATTACGTAGGGATAATCATTGTGTATATGTCACTGAAACACGTGTAAAGATATATATATATATATATATATATATATATAAGATTGACCAGTGACCGGTCTGTCAACATGCTAGAAGCTCACTTAAAAAAATTCTCAAATACGGATAGCCATTTTTGCTACAGTAACGACAACATTAATTTCTTCCATCTTCTTGCTCTGTTAAAATATTTAAGAAAAATTATATTAATGCATCCTACCTTTTGAAATTCCATATATATATATTTTTTTTTTGTGCAGCTGAAGATAGTGGTGTATTTAAATTGATATAATGATTGCATAGTTCAATTACATGGAGCCGCTTGAGACGGTCAGACT
>NC_068991.1:35942970-35946973 GCF_001194135.2 Octopus bimaculoides | reverse complement strand
TGTGTGTGTGTGTGTGTGTGTGTGTGTGTGTGTGTGTGTAAATGATACATCCTTACAGGTTTAGTACATTTGTGAGATATTATGTAATCATTATGTTAGATCCAAGATGTAAAATGAACCTCCTCAGGTAAGTGTTTGGATAATTTCTTCGCTACATTCTCTCACCATTTTACTCGGTGTGATAATGCATACCCAAAGTATTTGGTTTTAAACCCTGGTAGACATTCTATCGCTGTCTTTTACCAGATAACCAAGTTACAGGTACATAGACAAATCAACACCGGTTGCCAAGCAGTGATGTGGACAAATAAACACACATATACACGCACATACATACATATATGTATGTACGGTGGCCTCCCACAGTTTCCCACAAGGCATTGGTCGATCCGGGGGCTTTAGCAGAAGATGCCAACCTACCGCGCTGTGGGACTGAATCTGAAACCACGTGGTTGCAAAGTGAACTCCTTCACGACTTGGACATATCGTACAATTTCATTCAAGTTTAACATGATCTTTTGCAGTAACAAGTGTTTGCGATACAGTCAAAGAACATTACTCGAAAAATGTGTATACATTTGATGTATCGTGCGGTAAGCTAGCCTGAGGGTGCCTATCCCATTTGAAGTTGTACAGAGGGAACATCTGAATTCAACCTGTTTATGGAACTGTAGACAATATGCCGTATCTTCGTTGTAAGTAGTAAAGTGTTCAGCTATATCTTTTATCTTTTGCTCGTTTCAGCCATTAGACTGCGGTCGTGGTGTTGCACTGACTTGAAGAATTTTTAGTCGAATGAATCGAACGCAGTACTTTTTTTTAAGCCTGATCATTATTCTATCGGTTCTTTTGCCGAACCGCCAGCTAAAGGTGATGTAAACACACCAATCCCGGTTCTCAGGTGGTGGTGAAGGACAAACTCACACACACACACACATATGATGGGGTTCCTTTGATTTTCCATCTACCAAATCAACTCGCAAGGTTTTGTTCGGTTCGAGGCTATGATAGAAGACACGTGTCCAAGATGCCACGCAATGGAACTGTACCCGAAACCATCTGGTTGGGAAACAAGCTTCTTACCACACTGCCACGCCTGCGTTTATAAATGATAACCTTGTTTTTACATCTTTTGGAACTGAGACAGTCAAAGTTAAATAAGTTTCCCTGGTGGCTTTGATGAATGTGTGTGAACCATTAGTACAGCTATCACACCTCAAAGAGGAGTTCAATATCTACTTTTTCAGCGATAACATAATAGAAATATGACATAAATCGAAATACTTTACGTATGGAACTCTAAACACCAAGTTCAGGCAGAAAAGAGCAACAGGAAGATGCGTTCGATGCTAGGAAACTTTTTCTCTCTTAAACTGGTGCATATAACATCTAATATAATTTATATTAAATTGTTAGCATTAGTTTAGAAGGAAGTTTTATTGAAGTTCAAGCGCGTAAATAGAAATAGTTCAGCTTATAAAAGGGTTTCTAATTTAAAGAATACAGAATGATAGTGCTTTATATGAAGAAAATGTACGACAGTCTATGGGAACATATGCCAGCTGCCCCATGGGTTGTGGTCATATACAAGGGACATTTGTCCAAATTACATTTGATTCTACTTTTCTGAAATATTTATTGTTTATACAGAAGACAGATTAGATTATGTGGAATGTCATAAAAGAATCGTCTGTTTAATTCCTGTATCAATATAAGGATGCTTACATACTCTTACCTATTCATAGTCATATTTGATATTAAACCTACTCATGTATTGATACGTATAATATAAGCTAATACATTTCTTGTGCACGTCCTCACGTTCGTTTTTCTTCGTTTTTCTATTTGTTTATTTGAATTGACTATATATATATATATATATATGGATTACATCTTTCTTCTGTTTCCATATATATTTATGCACACACATATGTGTGTGTGTGTGTGTGTGTGTGTGTGTGTGTGTGTGTGTGTGTGTGTGTGTGTATGAATGTGTGTGCCTGCGTGTGATAAATATAAATATTCTTTTTGATATAAAAGTCGACACTGTTTGGCGTTTGACACTCTTCTTGCATTCGCATTTCTAATTCACATGGCTTGGCACTCATCAGCTTCTTACCATTTCAGTTAACATCGGACCCTACAAGTTCTAATATCCCTCCCCTCCCATGTTGCGGTTCACAAATGCGCAAGCTCCTCTCACTTGTTTTTTCCCTCTCTCTTCCTCTCTCTCATCGCACTATTATACCACTCTTCTGCTTCTGTTGTCTCTCTACATACCAACTATTTCATACCAATTTACTTCATAAGTAGTTTGGATCTACTAAACTTCCATACTCTCTTTCTCTCTCTCACACACACATAATTAATGATTTGACATTACCCAATAAAATATTTTCTCGGGGAAATAAATATTTGAACTTGTATTTTGGTTTAAGTTTTTAACGAAGATTCCATAGAAATTACTGATAGCGTCCTTGTCCTCCTTTCATTGTCTTTTTTTTTACGTTTATCTTGCTTATTGATAATTCAATAGTTCTCCACGATACGTGATATAATAATAAACAACGTTAAACAGTACCGAATCGAGATAAAATGAAGCACTAAATGGCATTACGAATATGATACGAAACATAAACACTCTATATTATAATAAATATGACGTTAAACTAATATCACATGACTTCTACGCATGTATGTAAATACGAGTTCCCGACGCACTGTCTCGCAGATATTCTATACATGATTGGATGCTATGTAACCAGTAGATTTGGTACGTCATTTTTGATAACCTCTATCCGCCATATTGAACGCCAACTTCTGTATAAAACTATTTTATTTCATTGGTGCTAGGCAAAATTTTGATGGACCAGGATTAGAAGTTTTCAGGCATTACTGTTATTGATTCTATCCTCACAAGAGAAATGAAAGAAAATCTCGAAATACACAGGGATTTGAACTCGAAACTGAGGATGTTAAAACTCTGATTAGAGAGAATAAACTAATTACAGTGATGCATTTAATCAGAAAATCTTCTAGCGCAGCTATTACCACCGACTTCTCCATTACTATATACACATATCAAATTTCTTTCTTTCACCTCATTTAGAATCATGTTGCACCGCTTCTAGAAATTACGGATCCGAATATCGTACTTAATGGAATATAGACATTAAATCATATTCATCTCCCCCGATGTTTTCTGTACTACTGTAATAAGTTTCAAAGCAATTCTAATCATCTGACCGTGAACCAATACTGACCACAGACAAAACTTTTGAATCTCAAACCAAATTAAGATATCTTAGCTGGTTTTCAAAATGTCCCTTTAAGAATTACATGGATTTCTATGTTTTGTCAAATTCGCTGAACGTTGGAAGACACACCCTCTGGTATTTAGTTTCGGTGAGTTCAAATTCATCGAAGGAGCTGTTGGTTTCCATACTTAACAATAATGCATGGATTAACAAAACCGATTCATTGGCAGACAAATTTCGCCGTTGTCAATTTTCATTTTTCGACTTCCCTGCGGCTAACAAAGTAAAGTATAAATTAAATATTAGGATCTATGTAATCGTTTATTCAACCCACCTCAGTTTTTAGCCTTGTGCTTATGCAAAAAGTATCATCATCATCATCATCATCATCATCATAATCATCATCATCATTTTATGTTTGACTCTTGTTTTGTATTTGTACAAGTTGGATCCAAGTCTCACCCAGAGACCTCAAGAGACAACAAGTTAGAAGTTCATGTAGGTGTTATGCCTAGGGTACCATATATTTGGATTTGTACAGTTTTGTTCTAGTGAATGTTTAAGAAACCTTAAGAAAATTATGTGTTTGTTTTAAAATTTGAGATCACATAGACAGTATTTTACGTAGGATATGGGCAGTTCCCATGAGCACTATCTTTTGAACTTCAGCCATTTTGGGGTTTCCTGGTATTTGAGCTAGGTATATTATTATTATTATTATTATTATTATTATTATTATTATTATT
>NC_068991.1:35940051-35940968 GCF_001194135.2 Octopus bimaculoides | reverse complement strand
TTATTATTATTATTATTATTATTATTATTATTATTATTATTATTATTATTATCATTATTATTATTATTATTATTATTATTATTATTATTATTATTATTATTATTATTATTATTCAAATTCCGCCGAGGTCGACTTTACCTTTCATCTTTTCGGAGTCAATAAATGAAGTATTCATCAAGTACTGCGGTCGATGTGATCGATTGTTCCACTCCCCACAAAAATTCAGGCCTCGTGCCTATAGTATAATAATAATAATAATATTTTTAAACCTCAAGGTCTTTAGGGTTTGCTTTTAACATTTTCTAATACATTTTTTAATGTCTCATGTAAAGAATTTAGAGTCTATGTGTAATATGCATCTCTTTATATTAGTTTGCTTATTGTTTGATGCCGAGTTTCCTTTCTGCTGGATGTTGCCATTGTATCCGTAACTGTTCCGGGGTCTTATTAGGTCTACAATTTCCCTTGTGCCATTTCAATCATATATTTATATTGTTAGTTAAAATATACTTGTCGGATCTGCTACAATTATTTCGTTGAGCGTTTGTACTGCCCGTGGTTACAGAGGAACTGGGTTTTCAGAACTGTAACTCAGTCCCTTAAACTAAATAATTAAAATAAGGTTTTTGAAGTCTTAATTTTGTTTTCTCTTGTTTCGTGCATTGATGTTTAAGCATGCTGTGAGGATGAATAACAGTTATTTGAGAAATAGTCTAGGGTTGTTTGATATTCGCTTGTTGTTAAGTGTGTTAAGGAGCACTAAGTGATTTTTGTAACAGTTAACTTCTTTAGATAGGTGAAGATTGTGATCTAGGTTTTTAGGATATATAACTCTGTGTGTCTATACATATACACACATGCACATACAATGAACACATAAATATATATATAAACACACCTATCCATATATTCATATA
>NC_068991.1:35938150-35939359 GCF_001194135.2 Octopus bimaculoides | reverse complement strand
TCAAATTTACAGAAAACAAAAGACGAAGGCAGGTGTAGGAACAACAAACTGGTGTATTAGTTCAACGCTCGGAAAGAATGGAAAAGCTTTTTAGGTTTCGAGCCTACGCTCTTCGACAGAGAGGATTAAGAGGGAGAAAATGGAGAGAGAATGAAAAAATAAACGGAGAGAGAAAAAAATGTCCAGAGCTGAACAGTCGAACATGACGAGATGACCGGGAAAAAGGGGCTGAACATATATTATAGTAGAAACCACGTGAATCTAAGTAATCTTAGTGATTGCAAGAGAATTATTTAATTACTGATAGCGTATAAACGACCCAACAAGACGTCGGTGCTTTGAAATTATGTCTACATTTATTGAATACCTTGTCAGCCACTGTTGAACATAAACCTAGAATACACAATTTTAGTTCATGTGTGTGCATATATATAAATGTATACACTCACATATAAATATATATATATATATATGTGTGTGTGTGTGTGTGTGTGTGTATGTATGTATGTAGGTATGCATGTATGTATGTATGTGTATACATATATGAAGAATAGGCATAAGATTGCAGATATACGTGTACGTGTGTGTGTGCCTGTTTATATCCATATGTATACGTATCCACAATTATGTGTGTGCTTAGATTTGATATTACAAGAGGTCACTTAAATAGTCCATTAGCTTAATATTCTATTACAAACAGTAGAGTAAGAAGATCTCTATCTCTCTAACTCGTTTGTAAACTCTAGAGAAGATTCCATCATAGTTTCTCATATCCTTAATTGTGTTCCACTTTTGATAATACTGATGGTTCTATATCGTGTTTCCATTGTACATTTTGTAATTATCTTCTGTATTCATTCAAAAGTCTTGTCAAGATTTCTGCTTCGTTAAACTGGAACCAATTATTTAGTAAATACTTCACAGTAATTTAAACAAAACACAAAAATAGTAAACAGAAGAAAAAAACTATATATTTTTATTGCAAACATGTATTAAAAAGTTGTAATATTTGTTTATATTCTAAACCATTTAACACATCAGTGAATTAATTCGTGCAAAGCTAACATTAAAATTCAGTGTGTGTGCGTGTGTATGTGTGCATGCGTGTATGTACTT
This sequence comes from Octopus bimaculoides, assembly GCF_001194135.2. Classification (NCBI taxonomy): domain Eukaryota; kingdom Metazoa; phylum Mollusca; class Cephalopoda; order Octopoda; family Octopodidae; genus Octopus; species Octopus bimaculoides. The sequence goes on along the minus strand of NC_068991.1, from coordinate 35,938,243 downwards.
GCATGTAAACATAACACACATACGCACGCACACACACATATATAGATAGATAGATGCACAAATACATATATACATACTTATATATATATATAT
>NC_068991.1:35934775-35938049 GCF_001194135.2 Octopus bimaculoides | reverse complement strand
CCAATATATACAGGGTGCTACAAAGCCGTGGCCAGCAGGAAGTGTTGCACGCCGGAATTCATCCAAAAGCTAAAATGATTGAAGATCCGAACAAGAGAACTTTGGCAAGAGAGATGGACGTTGGAGTCACCATCATGAAGCTGGCTCCTAAATAAAGACCTTTGCTTCTTCTTGTGCGAGAGGTGCAAGAGACAATTTGTGACAATCAAGGCAAAGGAAACCCACTTCATAAAGGCAAAGAAACATCTGGTTCGTATTAAATGAAAAGAACTTCTGACCAGTTGCACAACACCCAGAGCAACATGTTGACTTGTCTACTATCCATGTCACGTCCCAAGTATCATGAAAATAAAGTTCCCCCAAACTGTGATGACTTTGTATGTATCTCAAGTGAAGGTGACGTCAGCCACCCCATATCTTTGAACAGGCTCCATCCCGACGGCTATGCGAAGTTGCTAGAGACTGTAGTCAAACCCTGGCTGGAGAGAGGTGCTTCTAGAAGGCCATACGTGTGGCAGTAGGTTGCCGCGATAAAGGTAAATCTTTCTGTCCGCTTTGTAACGATGAAATGTATTTCATCCTCTTCTCAGAGAATCCTCTTAAAAAGACGACAGAACCGGAAGTAATTTTACATTGATAAATAGAGTTTATAGTCTTGGAATTACTGCTAAGGAAACTAATGCGATTGGAATCCACATCAGAAACACTAACACCGCTGTTATTATTATTTAAAGAATGGTTAGTTTTAACAATATCAATGTTACTATTTTCATTAAGTGGATTTGCATTTAACAACTTATTATTATGCGAAGAGATGATTTATGAAAGATTTTAAGTGTTAGAAAACCCTATCCTGATTCGGTGTGAATTAATAATCGAATAGTATCTTGAATTTTGGGGGAAATTCCTTTCTATAGCTTCATGAAACCGGTAAGAGAGGTTAGATTTGATCTGCTTACCATATGGAATTATCAACCAAATAGTTTTGCTATGACCCAGTTATTAGGGGATTAAATAACGGTTATCTCCCTTACGCTGCAGAATTACATTACTGGATTTAATGTTGTTATTCGAACTAAAATTAATATTGTTAATATCGTTATGACTTGATTTCATGTCATGATTAATAGAGGTAGAATTAATGTCAATAGGGTTAATGTAGGTAATTTTCCCCTTATAGCCTGCTTTAAGTAAGGCACAGTTGTAAAATTCAGCTTTATTGTTGAAGATATCAACATTAGCAGATAATCTAGAATATCTAAGTGAAATATTCCTAACTAAATTCTTTGTAATAGCCTTAGAGTGATTTCTGAAAGAGCTAATATATTTTTAATTAGTTGAGGGTTTATGGTATGGGAAATATGAATCATTATGTAAGTTAAGGGTAATATCCAAAAAGTTGACTTTAGTTATATCATCATCAAAAACAATGCTTAAGCTCATGTTTCGGAAAAAAATTAACCAAGCTATTCTTAACCCTTTGTAATTTTTGGTTAGAAGCATTTTGAAGATAGAGTAGACAGTCATCACGATATAGACCTCCATTGATGTTTGAGAATTGGTCGGCCATCTCATAAATGATATATACACCGATCAAATCAGTGATTTATGCTGAATCAGAACTTCCCATCGTGACATCAAAACTGTAGGGCCCAAAACTTGTTATCAAATTTAATAATAGATTTTCAAGCGGCTAACACGACATTAATTTCATCCCTGGTGAGACTTGCTTTGTTGTGAGCGAGCCAGAGTGCTTTGTTGAGTACGATTGGGTTGATAGAAGAATAGAAACTAGAAATGTCAAACTGAATAAACTTAGTGCACTTCTTGTTATTAATAGAATTAAACCAATCGACTACTTGGAACGAATTAGATCATAAATTAAGCTTTAATTTTTTAACTAAGGTAGGAATATATTTATCTAGAATATTTTTGCTAAATACATCGACATCAGAGCCAGAAGGACAAATAAGTCGTAAGGTTGGGTTATTAAAAAAAAATTGTTTGTGATCTTTTAAAATAAACCGAGGTTGTTTGGGATCAAGGGATTCTGTCTTCATCTGTAAGTCATATTTCTTCATAATTCTCTTAGCCTCAAGGTTGACTTTCCTGATTGCACTTTTACCGGTAATCCTATAATTCTTTTGTATTTCTTTTCTAAGCAATTCTAGGTAATAATCCTTGGTAAGTCTGTATAGGTCTCCTGTTTTATCCGATTGAACCAGTATCCCATCCATGTTATGAATTTCTTTGGTGATATTTGGAAGATACCTCAGATGTTTATTTCTGAAGGTTGAATGGTAGAATTTCACATTCCTCAGGGTAGACCAGAGATCGTCTTCAAACTGTTAGATCGTCTTCAAAATTGGGTTAGATTAAAACAATTTTTCTTAATTCAGAAGCTAGATCGTTAGAGGGCTGTTTAATGTCTGTATTGTCGAAGAAAAAGGCAAGCCATCTAATACGGTTAATAAAGGAGTTTGTCTTACTAATGAGTTGTTTAAGAAAAACCTTCCTTGAGGAATGGCTATACCCTTAAGAGATGCGTTTATATCAGATAACTCCATTTGTGGTAACTATGTTATTAGCAGCTTATCCTCTTATAAACACGTTTAAAGAACGCGTTTATCATTGCAAACATTGACCTAAACATACCTTTAGTTCCTATAAGTGATTTCTACCATTCTATAAAATTCGACTTTTAACTGTCTTCTTACATTTCACTTCCACTAAATATATCTACTTTCAAGCCTTTAAGCTTTATTCCTGTTCACTTATCGTTCTATATATCTCCACTATTAGTTTTCTGCTAATTTCTTTCTTTCTCCTTCTCTTTCTATAAACTGCCTTTCACGTTATTTCTATTAACGGTTTTTTTAAAAACAACTTGCTAGCGTTCCCTTCATCATATACGAAATCACATTCTGTTAAAATGTTTTACTGATGTGTTTGGTTTCTTTCTTTCCCTCAGGAGAAGATTGCATTGTTTTTACATCATTTTATTCCTTCTGGAATAATACCAATATTTTCTTCGAAACATATGACGAAGCAAAACGATTTGAATAACACCTGCGTTTAACTCCATTAATCTATTTATCTATGTTATACAAGCACATTTCTCCATAACCTGGAATTTCTACCTTTATAAGTAGGCTGTTACATCCATGGTACTTGTGTGAATTTTTGCTACCCTGATAACTATTTTTTTTTCCGTGTTATTTGTAAACATTGAAAAAATACACATACATTTACTCTTTTACTATTTTACTTGTTT
>NC_068991.1:35931485-35934534 GCF_001194135.2 Octopus bimaculoides | reverse complement strand
ATATATATATATATATATATATATATATATACGACGGGCTTCTTTCAGTTTCCGTCTACCAAATCCGCTCACAAGGCTTTGGTCGGCCCGAGGCTATAGTAGATGACACTTGCCCAAGTAGCCACGTAGTGGGACTGAACCCGGAACCATGTGGTTGGTAAGCAAGCTACTTACTACACAGCCACTCCTGTGCCTACATATTAAATGAATTAATTAAATCCGTACAAATGTGTTCATTGTAGTTTGCCTAACTTGAACTTTTTCCATTTCATATATTATACCTGTCTAACGTCTCAGGTTCGACTTGAGAAAAATATGACTATATAATGCATACATGCACACATACACACACATACACACATACATAAATTACATACATATATACATACATACATACATAAACACATATATATCATGAACCAACTGTTACTTTCTCAGATGAAGCACGAAGTTTTGTCAGTAAACAGGTCGCGGTTTCAAAGCGACGAAAATATTTTGACACAAATTAAACGTAAATGTTGAAGTGAATCTAACGGTTTTTTGTGTGTTCTTAAATGGCTTATAAACATCTTCGACGCTCCAATTGTGTATATATATACACATGTGTGTATATGTGTGTGTTTGCGTGTGCGTGCAAGCGTGTGTGCGTGTGTATAAGAGAGGGATCCCGTGTGTGTGTGTGTGTGTGTGTGTGTGTGTGTGTGTGCGTGCGTGTGCGTGTGCGTGTGCGTGTATAAGAGAAGGATCCCGGGAAAATAAGAAGCAAAGGAGATAAAAGGTAAGTGTGAGATGAAAATAGAGAGAGCAACCACAGTCATCCAAATTATTTGTTCAATCCATCTATTTTTATACATTCACAAACACACACACATACTCACACTCACATATATATCACACACGCACACACTCACAGACACACACGTGATGTGTGTGTCTGTGTACACGTAGTTATCTATATATAAGTAGATAGATAAACAAGATAATTACTGCATATTTAGATCGATAAATAACATGCTAGGTATTTAGGCAGACAGATAGACATCCGCCATCCATGCAGACATACAAATAGTAAACTAGCCGGTGAGCTTGTGTAAATGGGTTATAACGATGTACAAATGAGAAGTGTTTATAAATGTATAACTGCACACTATTGCACAGACACGTGTCTATACATCTACTATGTATATGTGTTTGTATGTGTATGCACACACACACATTCACACACATCTATATATGTTGAGTGTATGTAAATGTGTATGCTGGTATATCATATATATATAATACACACACACATATTTATATATATATAAATGTGTGTATGTATAATATGCACACACGCACATACACTTATGCATGCCCAGCTTAAAATTGACACAGTCGCATGGATACATAAAATCTGTCGTAATAATGAAGAGAACGGCAGGGAGTGAGAAATACAAAAATGTGTCCATACTTCCGTCTAAATAGACGTATGTCCCAAAATAACTAAAATGTAACGTGGTATTTGAATTTAGGCTTTGCAGCTGCATGTCTTTTCCGTCTCTTTTCTCTCACTTCTTTCTCTACGACCTATTTACAGAAGAAACAGAGAGACAAAGTAAAAAAAAAAGGTGAAGGTGAGATATATTCTGAGGTTGACAGAGATATATAGTGTTGTTAAACAGGAAGTTAGGAAGTGACAGAGATGAAGAGATGATTCGATAATGAGATGAAGCCACTGAGTAACGTGGTCGAGGATAAAGAGGAAAACCAATATGGAAGTTTGTACTGCGAGAGAGAAATGAATAGAAACACATAAACCAGTGATAAAGGCAGAGTAATAACTCAGTGGAAATGGCAGATACACTGGTTGGAGTGGGAAAATACCTTGAGAGTGTGAATAAATGTAAAGACTGAGATAGAGTGATGCTAGATAGAAAAGAATCAAGGTGAAACGCAAAAAATACCTAAAACGTTGATACATACACACATACACACATACACACTCTATTTCTCTCTCTCTCTCTCTCTCTCTCTCTCTCTCTCTCTCTCTCTCTCTCTCTCTCTCTCTCTCTCTCTCTCGCTCGCTCGCTCGCTCGCTCACACATACATACATACATATACACAAATAGAAAGGCAGAGAAATACAGGCATGAAAATAGCGAGATAAGGGGATTTAGAGAGTTGTAGGCAGAACTTCTTTCTTCATATTTTATGAAGAAAGAAAGACTAAAATGGGAGAAAATCAAGGAGCTAGTGAAAAATAATACACCTGCATGGCCACAGTTTCACTGGATGGAGCAACTAATAGAATCAAAGACTAAGTAAATAATCTTAGAGGTAAAGTTATAAACAAGAAAATTCAAAGAGAAGATTGAGTCTAACAAATCAAATTTAATAGAGTAAGGGAAGAGGCAGGATAAAGCAAGGAAAAGAAAGGCAGATGTAGATAACGAAAACGATAAAGGCATGAAAATACAGTGAGACAGAGAGAAAGATACTAGAATGTTATAGAAATAAAACTAGGCAGACAAAGCAAGAGACAGATAGAACCGGAGTAAATAAGAGAGAAAGAAAAAAAAGGAAGACACAAAGGGATGTCCACGTGATCGATGAAAATCCTGTAGCTTTCTTTCACCATCAAATTATTCCAAGATCGAAGTCATCGGTGTTCAATAGCAAAGCATTGATTATTTGGGGCGAAAGTTAATTTAGCACCGTTGATGCTGACTTCTTTTAATCCTTAAGAACCATTGTCTGAATTCCTTCATAAACAGTTTTGATGTCTTCACCGTTGTCATTGGCACTTCTATTGTATCAAAGATAAAGTTGAAACGAACCATATACTCACACACTCGATGTATATGTGTTTATATCTAAGTTTGTGTGCGTATATATATAAATCGAACGCACACTACTCTATGTGCTTATAGGTATCGATGTATGCAAGTGCTTACGAACATAGATAGATAGATAGATAGACAGATAGATAGATAGATAGATAGATAGATAGATAGATAGATAGATAGATGCATGTATATATGTATGAATGTGCGTGAGTATGTATATA
>NC_068991.1:35929572-35931422 GCF_001194135.2 Octopus bimaculoides | reverse complement strand
TATATATATATACTAGCATACATACATACATACATACATACATACATACATACGTACGTACACCAGCCTGTGATCGCTCTTTCAAACAAAATTTCCAAAGTTTGAGGGGACAAAGAAAGATGTTTAAGCTAAGGGTTTTTGTTTCTTCTTTCGTTCAATGTTCTCTCTTTTCTTTTTGTTTTGTAATGTTGTTGCCAATATTGGCTCCAGAATTAATCAATAAGTCTTGGATACAGACATCAATTTCAATCTCGGTTCATGACAAAAAACTATGTTGGTTTGTTTGTATTTTGTCCTTAATTTGATTCTTTTTTATGTAATTTTGCTTTGTTCCCAGTTTTTTTTTAATCACATATTTGTATGTGTTTCATGTTGACATTGGTTTATTACTACATTGCGTTCTCATTTCATTTTGTAGTGACTAGCCGTAGTTGGCATTGTGAAGGTAATAATATTACGAATATAGAAATAGATAGATGATAAATAGATAAATAGATAGATAGATAGATAGATAGAGACAGACAGACGGACGGACACAGACAGATAGAGCTATATATATATATATAGACACGTATATTTTGAGTACGTACATATGTTTCTTGATATATCTATATATATATATGTATGTATGTATCTATCTATCTAATCTATCTATGTATGTATGTATGTAAGTATATATGTTCGTATATGTCTGTGTGTATTTGTGTGTGTGTGTGTGCACATAAATACATATATATCTCTGAAGAAGAAACATTAATCGAATAAAGAACTCAATAACTCAAGCAGTGCTAGATTTATATTAAAAATGTTTGACAGTGATTTCGAAGGTTTGCCAAAACTCACTTGTCAAATTGCAAATGAAAAACTAAAATTAATTGTATAAAAACAGTTAAGAGACTTTTATAGGTTGAAAGGAATAGTCTAATAACAGAAAAAAGCATATAAAGAGACGTATAAAGCTAGAATATGATTGATATACATATATATAATGAGGTGAAAAATCCAAATAAGAAGTTATGGTTAAGTCAAGAATTTGTTAGTGTTTATTGTTTCTACATGTTTGTGAGTGTTTTGTGGGGGGGGTCTCCCCCACCATCGCTTGACAACCGACGGTGGCGTGTCACGTCCCCGTAACTTAGTGGTTCGGCAAAATGAAATATATATACACATACATACATACATACATATACACATATATACATACATATACGTGCAGTGAGTGTACGCCTGTGTGACTTTGCATACACGCTGTGTATTCTGTTAGTACCCATGAATGTACGCATAACTGGAATGACAAATCCGTGTACATAACGACTATTGAAGAGGTTGCAAGAAGCAAAGAAAATTTTAGGAAAAATAAATGAGTGGAAATATATATATTTCATTATATTATATTATATTATCCTATATTATATTATTATAAACTGTAAATAAAAAAGAGATTCCAACTTTGTCCGATTTTCACGTTTTATTTACAATCTCATAATAATATAATATAAGATAATGTAATGAAATGAAATGATAGCATATTAAATATCCATTCTGATTGAACTAGTACTTTTATGCATTAAACTATGCAATCTTCAGGTTCATGTAGTAGTTGTGATAGCTGTTTAACAATTTACAACTGTTTTACAATTTAGAAATTGTAAAATATAACTACGAATTTCCGACTTATCCATCTCTAAGCAAAAATAACAAAAAACGATTTATAAATACTTTATGAAGCACAAAATGAGTTAGAATAAGGAATAGATGAGTCAGCTTTCTAACAGAAAATAAAGATTGTCAACATATAATAATGGCGCAAAATAAGCAGCTGTCATATACCTTACTACACATTTTAGATC
>NC_068991.1:35918594-35929538 GCF_001194135.2 Octopus bimaculoides | reverse complement strand
ATATATGCATATGTATATACATTTGAAAGTCTTTGTAACAATTTTCTAATACAGTTTTTAAGTATAAAATCTTTTCTTTTTTAAATTGTATTTTATAAAAGTTATAAAATCTTTTATCAAGGTGTTACTAACCTTTTCGGAAGAAATATTTTTTCTAGTGCGTATGAGTGCTTTCGATTAGCCTTTTGAAACACACTTGATCTTGATACAAACACACACACACATACGTACACACACGAACGCACACACACACACGCACACACATATACATATGCATATATATATACGTGTGTATGTATATATGTGTGTATATACAAACATACATGCGCACATATATACATCCATATATATATGTATATATTTATATATATGTGTGTGTGTGTGTGTGTTTGTGTGTGTGTGCGTGTGTGTGTGTATGTATATGTGTATATGTGTGTATATAATTTTGTATACATGTGTATATGTGTCTTGCTTGTTTCCTTCTTGTCATCTCTTTTATTGCTCTTGTTGCCAACCTCAAATCACCTTTATCACACGCAACGTTAATTTTATTTACAATGTCTAGTTTATCTTATTACTTTTTAATTATGACGTACTTTATAATGCCTTCTCTTTTTTTCCGTTCTTTCCTGTCCCCATTTCCCTCCTTCTACTTCTCCCCTTACTCCCTTCCTTTATTCTGGTCCCTCAATCGAATTCATTAATGTATCATCTTGAATACACCATGAATGTATCACCTCATAATAGCTTCCACTATTTACCCTCCCAGCCGTAACCTGGCTGGGAGGTCGTTTTGCACTATGCTCTATTTTGTGAGAAATTATAAGTTTTAAATTTTCATTTTATTCACCTGAAGAAAACGGATTTTTTTTTTTGCATGGTGCAACGCTTTTGTTTATTAATAAAGAACACGTCTGAAACAGTTGTAGTGAACCTCAACCCATCTGTATACTTCACCTAAGTCGAAACCTTCCATACGTTTCGATCTGGAGCCAATAGTCGACAGTTGAATACGTGCGATAAGTGTACCCTTGTGTGACTTTGAATAAACGTTGTGTATTCTGTCAGTACTTGTGAACGTGTGCAGAACTGGAATGACAAATCTATATTTACTTAAGTAAGTACATATATGACAGTAGACATTGTTACTGCACTGATGCGTTATCCCTGATTCTACCTTGGTGCTTTTACTATGTAAATACCTGATTTTATCGGATCCTAAAATTTTATTTTATATATATGTACCAGACATATATATCTGTGTATATGTATGCGTGATGTCTTTGAATAAAGGCAGAGAAACTCGTATTGTTAGTGTAGCTGTTATTAAAAACGGAACGAAATTGACACTTTAAGTTCTTATACACAATAATACAGTGATTGTGGAGGAAGGTAAAAATGAAGAAATTTTGGGAGGACGAAGGAAGTCAATTGTTTTTTTTAAATAAAATCAATCAAAACAAATGATTGATTAATTGATCAAATGATTAGTCAAACAAACATTTACTTACTCGGCTACTTAGTCAACTATTTGAGTAACGATGTTAAAATGAAGCGAAATCAAATCAGCAGGTGTGTTTTATTTGCATGCTTACAACTTGTAAATCCAAGATACTGGCTTTTGTTCGTTATAATCAACAGACATAGTTTCTCTGAAATCTACCCAGAGTTTTACTCACCTATTGCAGTTGTTTACAAGTGTCTACTATCTACTAGTTTCTATTTTACTGTGCAGTTGTCATACGAAAATTCTCATGAATCATCTAGGACAAAATGTCAACAGCGAAGTTCCTCGCTACCAACGCATTAAAATCGGCAGTAGCATACCAAACCGATGTTTCAGCTATTTAAACAGAATATTTCTGAAGAAATGAGAAAATTCCGGAGATAGTGAACAAATTATTGTTTAAGTAAAAATCCGACCAATGTTTTTAATATGTTATGAGCCCATCTGCGCTTTTAAAGATCTTAATGTTGAGCGTCAATACGCTTCAAAACCTCCGAGGTACAATAGTATTAGAGGAGCTGTTAGAAATTAAACAATTGAAGCATTATACAAACGAGTTGATAGCCTGAATACGTTGTTTTCTAAAAGGCAGGCTGAACTCGAAGAATTGTGCATGCGAGATAAGTCGCTAGAGAAAAAGCTGCCAAACATTCAAAAACTTATGCCGACAACGAATTTGTAAATGAAAGTTCCTTGGCAGTAGTTGAACATTTGTACCCGGAAAAGTGAAATATGCTTCACAAAATTAGCTTGTCTCCTAAGACAATAACAAGACAGGTTGAAGAAATTGCAGCAGATCTCGAGGGTACGCTGTCAAACAAAAATAATTTGATTCGTTTTCACTGCATATCGATGAAATTGGATATATACTTTTCAGCTCAATTAGTAGTTGTTATATGTGATATTGAAAAATCATTTTATATCATAAAAATGTTTCTTACTGTTCAGACAATGAAATGCTCCGTTACGAGATACAACGCTGATGAAGTGCGCAAAGCAACAACGAAATTGAATCTCTCACCTGAAAAGGCTCGTCAGTGTAATAACAGACGGAGGCCCAGTAATGATTGGACCAAAGATAGGTTTCCTATCCAAATTAAAAGACGAATTAACTCCTTTGAATTAGTAAACGGTAACTTTGCAACGATTGATTGAATAATTCATCAAGAAAATTATGTGCAGTCTTTAAAAGTTAGAAATATTATGTGTGTAGTTATTTCAAAAATAAGTTTCCTTAAATCCCGAGCACTTAACTATCGCCTATCTAAAGAGTTTTAAACGAACTTAAATGGGAGTATGGCAATTTAGTTTACTTCTTTGCAATTTGCATTTACGTGAAGGCGCTTCAATGATTGTATCGCCTCAAAGAAGAGATATGCGCCTCCTAATGTATGAAGGGTAAATTTGTCCCCAAGCTGAAGTATAACTGGGTTTGTAACCTTGCATTTCTCATAGATAGCACAACTTATTCAATTGATCTCAATTTAAAATTGCAAAACTGCTGGTTTGGAAGAATCATTTCAGGACTGGCAATGTTTGCCATCTCCGACACGCTCCTATCACAGGGATTTGCTGCGGAGTTAAATGAGTTGAAAAAGAACTGAACTGCAAATTTAAGGACTTCAAAACCGGAGAAGATAACTTTAGCCCTTTTTGGGAATCCATTTAACACCGAAAAATTATCATGATAGGAAATGCAAATGGAAATAATTGAGCTTCAGAGTGATGAGTTTCTTCGGCAAAAATCTAAAGATGAATGTCTAATGCAGTTTTATAGAACGCTTCCTGAAGAAAATTATACCCAAATAGTGTGCTTCGCTATGGGATATACCACTGTGCGGTAGTACGTATAAATGCGGACAACTTTATCCTAAAATGAAAATAATAAAGTCAAAAAACTAAGTCAAGATTTACAGTATTTAACTCGAAGACAATTTATTATCTGCAACATCGCAAATATCTGTAAATATTGGAAAAGTTGCAGAGAATGTACAATGACAAGTTTGTCACTAAAATTTGTCAGTAAATTATTTCTGGTTAAGTCAATAAAAATGAAAAATAAATACGATGTATTTTGCCTGTATTTTGTTAGGCAGTGTTTTAATCAGTGTATGTGGTTTGGTGGGACTATTTTCCTCGTCTATGTTGCTCATGTTCTTTACTGCACTTCTGTCATTATAATTCACCCAACTTGTCAGGTAACGTTAATTTGTTTTACAGTTTCTTCTGTTTTTCTTTTTTAGTTCCTTCCCTTTAATCATGTTTCCCTTTTTACCCTAGTACCATTTTCATCATTTTAAACTTAGCGATTAAGGAAGATCATACGTCTAAACATCTTTTGCTTTAGCAACAAGAAACGTTCGTAATCTTTTTTTCTCTGAAGAGGAATTATATATTTTGTCTTAAAAACTATTCTTATATAACCAAATGAATAAATTAAAAACAAATCTTACTACTTATTTGAATATTTTTATATGAACGCTATCCTTCAATTTAAAAGCGAGTGATGAAATTATTTAACGATTAGGTTGTTAAATGTGAACCTGTGATTTAAAAAATAGTATTAGTAAAATTTTGATACACGAATTATGAAACCATTAACTTTTTTCAATACACGGATCATACAGATATTAATATTTAATACATTGATTTTTTGAGTAATCAATTTTTTCCATTTAACGTATCATAACAGTATCGTACATTTATCACACTGCCATCAATGACAATATTATAGCAATACTTACATTTTTAACTTTAGCAAAATTCTTTTCTCTAAAACAAAAAAAAAACTGTTCTTCCTATTTAAGGTAGACACTTGTGTGTATAGTCTTCTATAATGAAAATGACCAAGGTACCTTCAATGAGAAATTACCTCAATTCTTTTTAGCCATATCTCATGCGACCCACTGCTCAAGAAAGGTGTGCATTGTTATTGAGAATACGAGGTGGTGTATCACCTCGGAAGTGAAATTCAATGAGACTCGAAAGAAGCACTATCTATTAAATTAGTATTATTACCATCTCGAACATCATCTATCCTAGGCCGTTCTTTTATTACTGATAGAAATATTAATCACTTAAGAGATTGTCACATTAATCAGAAGTTTCAGTATTTAACTGATCTCTAAATTACAGAATATTTTATCTTAAATAAACAATATTTTCTTAATTTTCATTAAAGCAAATCTAAACATGTCAGAATTTTTTCTTCAAAGAACCGTTATGCATTTTGTCGTCATATAAAATATATTTTGAATTTTGATAATATATTACTTTAACATAATTTTACGTTGATTTTATTTTAAATCTTCATATGAAGAAGTTTATATTTTCTCGATATGTAAAGGACGATATGTTCTCAAAATCTTTTTCTTATTTCAAAGTATTACTGTGATGACTGACTGGCCGTAGCAGTGACGAATATATCTTTCAGAGCTCAAATAATTAAATATTTTTCTCGTGTTTTGAAAGCAAATTCTAGCTCAAAATAAATGCAAGTACGCTATTTTTTCTCGACCCTATGAAATATAGCATTATTTTAGAAATATGTGACACAATTCCAATGTGAGAAATCAATATTTGGAAGGTGTTAATATAGAGAAATGGGTTCAGTAACCCAGGCCGAAATTTTGCCGAAATTTTGCCGAGATTTTGTTTCAGTTCTCTGTTAAAAAGGAACAAGATTCCCATAAGGTGACTTCGTTACGTCGTTTCAGTTTAGTGATGTAGCTAAATTACATCATACTGCTAATTCCATTATATAAGAGATTACAAGTACACATTTCCTTTCGAAAATATAGGGCAGTTATGTTTGGTCAAAAGAGATCAATATTTTCTCTGTGGTGGCGGTGCTGCAGGTGTAGCAGAATGATTCACTCATCAAAGATTGACAGAACAGTTACCTCTTAAAATGTAAAAAGTCGAGGAAACAAGTAAATCTATCAAAGCTGATTGTGTCTACGCCTTGATATATTTTATTTTAATCTGAACTATAAAAAGAAACTTCTTTTTTTTTTTTAGTGAACAACACTCTATAAAATTTTCGATTATGTTATATGTATGTTAGGAAAACATCTGAAAATTATCAATATCTCAGGGGGAACTTTGATCAAACACAAGATAGAACATTAGCTGGTGTAATACACACAGCGACAAGCCAAGAAATTACTATCGATTTAAACATTAAAATCTATTTAGTTTTTCTCGCATAAATCGGATAGCAATTAATGTGTAATCAAACGATGTGTTTCGGCCTTCTGTCTCACTTTCAGCCAATAAACAAACCCACCTTAAAATATTCTTACTAATTTCCGATAAACAACTCATTAAAATAACTAACAAACAAAACCCCACTTCTTTGGGCAATGTAGCATGGTGGAGAGGGTGCTTCAACTACTCTAGCACAATGCAACAAGAGATCAGATTTCGAGGAAGGCAAGCAAACTAAATTAATCTGGAGAAATAGCATTATCTTTTTCTGAAAAAAAAAGAAAAAAGAAAGATCAAACCATTTGTTGTTTTCCGATAGAAATCAAGAACAACTGTTTTTGTGCTTTAAAAGATAATACCGAAATGCATAATGAAGTCTAAGCTTTTATGTAGCATTTCATGTGTAAAGAAATAAGAACGACGGGAAGTAGAGTAGAGTTTGCTGATAACTTCCATTGTTAAAGATAGGGAACATGAATAATGAATACTTGCGAAGCAAAACTTTGTTTTCAAGGTCACAGTGTTGGCAGGGGCAATGAATTAATCAGAAAGATTTTTCACATTATATCGTATACACAGTTCTTATGTGTTCGTGCAATAAATTATTTTGTGCAATAAATTATTTTGTTGTCGCTAATTTTCGTTCATACCAGTACAAGTGCTAGAAACATAAATTTTTAACACTTGCTAAAAGTATTGAAGACCTAATGGAAGTAATTAGTTGAAAGTATTTTAATGAGAAATGGCATTTCCGGAGTATCAGGTTTTCTAGGATTTTCTACTAATGAAGTAATTAGCCTATTTGTTGTGGAAATTCTCTCTGAAAGGAGGAAGATATTTACTAGAACTTGCGCATTTTATCACTTTGAAGCTTTTAGAATTTAATTCCAACTGGACAAAGTCTCCTGAAATACATATTTTGTTTTCTTTATCCAGCATTGAGAGAAATTCCAGTTAATAATTTTAGGCTTACGTCATTCAGTACTGTACCTCTTTTACTTAGTTATCGAAGTCCATGTCATTGACACACTGGAGTTATTTCCCGTCGTTTATTTCACTTCTTATGGAAATTACTACTATAAAAAATGCTCAAAACACATTCTAATTGTAAAAGTCATGTCTCGATTGACGAAAGCAGACTCCATGTGTTTCGGTAAGACTGAAAAATTCTCTTAGCTGATCTCTTGTCGGCAATCAAAGATAGATATTTCCAAGATATTTCTATGTCAATTGATTTTATATAATCGAGTTGACAATAACAGTGAAACTATATCCAGCAATAAAACTCGTTATTTTAAGGGGGTAAATACTCACAAAGATACTCACACACGTGTGTGTGTGTGTGTGTGTGTGTGTGTGTGTGTGTGTGTGTCTGTGTGTGTGTGTGTGTGTGTGTGTGCGTGTGTATTTGTGCGCGCGTGTGTGTGTATTGTACGATAGATATATATATATAAATATATAGATAGCTATATAATATATATCGATCCATCCAAACATATTCCTGGGATGATCGTTGGGGTAGAGCCCTCAGGCACCTACTCCATAGTGTCCTGTCAGAATTAAATCCCATTAGGCTTTCCGTCTGGATTCTCGAATGTAACCAGTCGTGACTATGGATCTATTATCCATCTATCTCGTTCTCGGTCTGCCCCGAGGTCTCCTGCTCGTTGGTTCCGTCTTGCAATTCTTTCCTGCAAATTCATTGACAGTTCCTCTGAATCTGTAAAACGCGATTGAATAATTGAAAAATTTTGGGGGAAATTACAATATTTCGAAGGAATTTGACCTTAGAATAGTCAAAATAATTTCTCCTGGATATGTGACGCTAAATCATTAGAAGCAGACAGTATAAATAAGCCACGTCATTCTTTCTTAGTTAAAACTCATCTACACGAAGAAAAACTATTTCATGAGCAATTTTTATAGTGCATACACACTCGTTTAATAAACGGTAAATTTGTAAATATATGCGTAAATGAATTGATAGCTGAATTAATAATATGCAGTAAACAGATACCAAGTTCAATTAATGACAGATAACTGGAGAAAGATTATAAATAAAAATAATCTGTAAAAGATACATATATCAGCATTCTCATACCCAGGTGTAAACATTCAAATAGCAAATGTTTCTGTATACCTTTTTTACATAGCTTTACATGCACGCGTGTTCATACACCGATATACATGTACACACACACACACACACACACACACACACACACACAAATCATACGATAATAGATAAGTGTGTGTGTGTGTGTGTGTGTGTGTGTGTACATACATACATATATGTGTGTCCGCGTGCGTGCGTATGTGTGTGTATAAAAATTTAATACACATACGATTGCATGCATCCATATATGCACATATGTATACAGGGGTTGGACAAAATAATGGAAACTCCTTAAAATTTCAAACAAATTTATTCTAATATGGGGTAGGACCGCTTTTGGCAGTAATTACAGCTTAAATTCTAATTCTACGAGTTATGGACTCGTACAAAATTTGATTTGTTTCCAAAGGAATTTTTGTCCATTCTTCAGCTAAAACAGTTTCCAGTTCTTGTAGTGATGATGGTGGAGGATATCGACTCCTTACTTGTTTTTCTAAAACGCACCATAAATGTTCAATACTATTGAGATCTGGGGACTGCGGTGGCCAGATAAGATGTTTAACTTCACTAGAATGTTCCTCGTGCCATTCAGTAACAACATTAGCTGTGAAAATTAGTGCATTATCATCCTGAAAGACTACGTTTCCCCCCGGAAACAGTTCTGCAAACATAGTATGAATTTGATCAGATAAAATGCTTAAATAGTCTTGACTATTAACTCTTCCAAGAAGGGAAACCATTGGGCCGGCGGATTTCCAAGATATAGCACCCCAGATCATCACAGATCCTCCTCCATGTTTAACGGTTGGAAGAAGGCAGTCTGGGTTAAATGCTTCTTTTGGCTGTCTCCACACGTATACTCGGCCGGTGGTTGGGAATAATGTAAAAGATGACTCGTACGAGAAAATAACATTCTTCCACTGCTCTAGGGACCAATTCGGTAGGTTTTTACTCCACTCTAAACGCTTTGCAACGTCTGTTTTTGAAAGTAGTGGTTTTCTGATTGCAGCCCTCCTGTGAAATCCGGCTTTGCGCAGCTTCCGGCAAACAGTTTTTGTAGAAACTGGGTTCTCGGGGGATCATTAAGCTCTGCAGTAATTCTGAGAGTTGTACTTTTGTGATTCTTTCTAACAGTTCGCGTAAGAGTCCGACGGTCCCTATCTGAAAGTTTTGGTTTTCTTCCGGAGTTTTGTTTCGACGACGAGGTTTTTTCCTATTTCTCAAAAGCTGTCATTACTTTCGAGACGGTACTTCTTGATACACCAAACATTTCGGCTATTTTCGTTACGCTAGCGCCTGCCATACGAGCACCAATAATTTGACCTCTTTGAAAATCCGATAGATCTGTCATTTTAATGAATTTTAATTACCTTTTTCTGATGATACCTGAAAAGAAACAGCAATTTTAGCAAAACATATTAAGCAACACTAATAATAATTTAAGAAACAAGAATTCACAAGCTTCTGAATGTTTTATAGATATTTCAAAATTATGATGCTATGATACTAGGTGTTTCCATTATTTTGTCCAACCGCTGCACATGTATCTGTCTGTCCGTGTATGTGTATATGTATGCCACTATTCATTTTATTTCTAAATTTCTTGCCAATAGAGAAAGCTGGTTTCTAACAAATTCAAGGCTGCTTCATAGGAATTTCAAGTATCAACAGGGTACTTGTGCATTTTTATGTGTATACGTGCAATATTTGTGTCAGCGCATGTGCAGATTTGTATGTTTTGTTTTGGGTATGTATTCCCATGCATATAGTTGCATGTCTAGACATGCGCACATATACTTAAATGCTAAACTTTTGGAAAGATTTTACAGAGTTTTGCAGTTTCATTAATGGTTTGTATCTGTAATCTTATAACCAGCTTTCTCCTTTCTAGTTTTGAGAATTCTAAATTCCCAATATTGGTACTTAGGCGGTGTGTTACACTATCCTAGTGTCCTAATAATTTCAGGCGTAAATCTAAACTTTAATCCAGATAGAGTAGCAATAAATTTCTCAATAGTTCAGTGGAGCTGTTTTCTTTTTCGTTCATCTTTACTTTTATGCTGATATCTATTGTGTAACTAATTTCCACTACTGTACATCGTTTGACTCCTTTGTCCCAAATCACTATGTCTGGTCTGTTACATTTGCATTTTAGTGAGGTTTTCACTGAGATATTCCATCAGTACCCTTTCCATCAGTACTCTACCATACTGTAAATTCTCATCTCTTTGGTCTCAGGGTTATGCTTCCGTCAGATCTCATCGGTAGATAATAACGTAATGACACTTTTGGATAACTAGTTATTATGTGAGTGATGCCTTCGGTGTCAACTCCACGAAGTCTACATCGGTTATCACATTTTAGTGTTTTACCTACGTTTCTGTCCCTTTTGTTCATCAGAAATTTGGTTATTTGCCATTCCTGGATTGCAAAGGCATACTCTTGAAAGTGAGAGTTTGTTGAATGCTTAGTCGCGTGTTAATTCAGGAGTAAATCATTCAATTGATCAGGTGACTGGGTCTTCATCAACGTACGATGAAGGTTTACTACAACATGTATATGTATATAATGTGTGAGTGTGTGTATGTGTCTGTATGTGTCTGTGTGCATATATATTGCGTGTTCGTTTCTTTTTTGTATCTATGATTTTATTTTTGATCTATATAAATGAAGATATTTCCTTCGTTTTGCTGCTTTTCTTTCTGCGAAATGAGAAGATACATTGCGCAAGTCTTATTTTACCGAGTTGTATCTATTCATCACCCCATGAGAAATATCTGCGCTGCTGGATGCTCCTCAAACAATTGTTAAGTGTCCCACCCATGAGGGTGTGTGTAAACGATTATCGTGATTAATAAAAATTCTCGTATATTCCATCTTCCGTCTTTCATTTACCATGTGTGTGTGTGAGTGGGTGCCTGTGTGTGTGTGTGTGAGTGTTGATGGAAACAGAAAAAATAGAACTCAAAATATGCGTATGTGTATATTTTATTAATATTTAGCAGAAGTAACACGGTGACTCGTGCAAACACACGAAACTCTCAGACTTTGAGTCACTCTGTTACTTCTGGTAAAAATGAATATGTGTGTGTGTGCTTATGTGTGAGTATAC
>NC_068991.1:35915595-35917215 GCF_001194135.2 Octopus bimaculoides | reverse complement strand
TATATATATATATATATATATATGCATGTTTATATATTTATGTATTTATATATATATATTTAATGTATTGATAAATCTATATATTTTTACTATATATATCTATATATTTTTAATATGTTTGATGTATTAAATATATATTTTTTAATTCATGCATATTGGTTTTATGGCTGTATTATTATTACATATACATGTTGTAGTAAACATTCGTCGTTTGATGATTCTGGATAGATTTGAGAACCAGCTTCCACACCCATTGAAACTTTTTCTAAATGCTTAAACCATATTATCCTCCTCTTACCTTCTACCTTTAGAACCATCAGTAGCTTTATTTTTACCATGTATTGTATCTCCTCTTCCCACAACTCTTTTTAAAACACTTCCTGACCTCGTGCATATGGCTCTCTATAAGATCACTCAGTCGTTAACTCTCATTATGATAACGCATTAAATGTGAATCTCTCTAGTACTTTACTTTTCCCTGAAGAAGGAGGTGGTATCCAATAATTGAGAAAAACCTTTAGACAATGCTTACATTGCACCGCGCAAGGTGCAATGACAGCATCATCTCCCTACGGGGGTGAGAGAGAGAGAGAGAGAGAGAGAGATAGAGTGGGTGTGCGTGTGAGTGTGAGTGTGGTGTGTGAGTGTCATTATTGTAATTTTTTAGAATTAGCCTGGGCCGACTTGTAAAAATTGTAAAAGAAATTATAATATCATGAGATTCAATATTTGAATGACTCAGTGAAAGAGTAGAAAGTGCAGTGAATGATGAGTGGAATAACGAATACTACTTTATCGGAGGCAGTAGTCCTGTAAACCCTAAGTACCTACACCTATGCTGGCACTACTGATGCATGAGCCGGACGTAGCTGCACTCCCTATGCATCAGATTAAATTTAAGACCATAACGACTACTTCCAATGCAAAGGGCTACAGATGTTTCTAAAATCTATGACTACAATTGTATTCATCTTGGCTTAGGGAAAATGAGTAAACTGTGGGGGTTAAGCCTCCATTAAGGGGTGTTACTAACCTCCTAAAAAGTTGAAATTTTAGGAATATTGCTTCATTTGTGTCTTGTACTTCATTTGTGTCTTATATCTATGGTTAAAATTTCATCAGCAGCAAAAATATATGAATTTTCATGGGGTTATGGCCTCATTTATACCCCCTCGCTTTCAAATATATACTGAATTACATAGAATAATGCATAGAATATAATTTCCAAATTTCATAAAGATCCATTCAGTACTTTTTACCTTGTTTTGGATCATAAAAAGATTAATAAAATTTGAGAGTTAAGGCCCCCGTTAGGGGTCTCAGAATCCTCATGACAAGCGGAAACTTTGGGAATACTTCTTGATTTGTGTCAATTACTTATGATTGAAATTTCATCAACATCAGAAATTTATGAATTTTTATGGAGGGTTCTGCCCCCCCCCCCTCACACACACACACACCTTTATACCCCATAATGCCGCATGAAACATACGACATTAACCTTCTCCCTAGGCTTCGATTTTGTGTTCCAAATTTCATTAGGATCGGTACTGTAGTTTTCAACTCTATATGTAACACACGAACTCACATAAAGACATTGACTTTGATATGTGGGGGGGG
>NC_068991.1:35907993-35915574 GCF_001194135.2 Octopus bimaculoides | reverse complement strand
GGGGGGGGGGGTATATGCATTGGAAGAAGAAATTGTTACTATGCTTTGTCACTTCCAATTTTCAAGCAAAAGCTATTCAGTAGAGTATATCGTAACTCATAGTTATATGAATCTGAGCATAAAACATCCGGCTGATTTAAAACGTGAGCCATGATGGTATTTAAACTCACAATGCAAATAACCGGAGCAAATACCACACGGCATCCGGTCGGACACAGATCAATCAATCCACCGTCATGGATTCGTAATTTTGTATGTATTTCGAAGGGATGAAAGGAAAAGTTGAACTCGGCAGGATTTGAACTAAGAACATTTTTGTATCAAGAATGAATATAACTTGCAATCTATCGTTTTGATTCTCTTGTTTGTCGTGCATATGATGACTTATTATCAGTTGATATCAACATGCATCAGCATATTATTTGTTTGCTGAAGTTATAAACAGAAACCACGATCTCTTGTCAGATTCCTTAGTCCAAGGTACTTTTAGTTGTCAAAACACAAAACGATGGTGAAACACCGAGTCTCGCTTATGAGTCGTGTTATGAATACACATTCGTCTGAAAGAAGTTCTCTTCCAAAGAACAGTGATTATTATATTCTCGTTCGAATCTGCCAGATCATATTAAGATGAAAAAGCAAGCCATCAGCGTGTGTGTGTGTGAGTGTATGTGTGTGTGTGTGTGTGTGTGTGTGTGTGTGTGTATTCACGTTTTCCATTTGAAAGACCACCCATACTCATATTATCTTTTTATCTTTGTTATAAATATTCTTCCTTGTGCTTCCAAAATCCAGTCACATGATCATCGCGACATTCCCGAGACTTTTAGTAGCGTCAAAGAACAATCTTAGCACTAAAGCACATAATTACACTGCATTTCTCTACGGAGGACTTTTTCCTCTGTCAACTCATTCATAAACACGTATATACATACATGTACGTGTGTGTGTGTGTATGTGTGTGTAAATTAACGTATGTATATCTGTAAAGATTTGTGTATGTTTGTACATATGAGTATGCCTACGTATGTGTGAGTGAGTGTACTTATGCGACAGATTTTTATGATTTGGCAGAATACAGAAGTTAAAAGACAGGTTGTCTGATTTCAATATCGTTTTGATCATTACACTGGTCAACAAAAAAAAAGTTAGAAATGGAGTCGAGACACCAAACATCTTTTTTAGCTAATTTGAGGGCGCTAAATCTGAAAATGGCCTTACTTTTTCTTGATTAGCTACCGTTTTTGTCTCATCTTTGAAAAAAAAAAAGCAATTTTTCATGTTTTCTGTATAGTTGATATTGATCGATGGCAATATTTCTCAAAGTAAAATCGTAGAAACTTCTCAATTCGTATCTAAACCAGCAAATATTGATCTGCTTATTGAGAAATACTATTTTCGTAATAACAATCAAACCGTAAGTCTTTAAAACTAACACGATTGAAAGAATATACCAAGACCAACAAGTATTTTCATCAGATCATTAAATTAAGTAACAGCAGAAATAAAACCTTCGTGAACATAAGAACTATGGTAAAAATTTTCTCTTTCTTGATTGTGTCATGTTCAATGTATTTAAGTCACTTTTGATAATCCAGTAGTTGTCAGCCATCATTCATTTGTCCCACTGTCCCTGGTAGCGCTCTTCCATTATTTCGATATCCTGATGGAAGCTTTCTCCTTGTTCATCACTCACATCACTGCAATTTTCAGGAAATTTATCTAGTTGGCTATGTAAAAATGAACCTTACCTTAATACTCATATTAACACCTATGTCCTGTAGACTTTATAACAGCTTTTCCACTCACTCCTTGTTGTTTTCGGCCCGGCCATTGCCTAAGACGTTTTTCACCACACCAACAAGCGATATCTAAACGCGTAATTCTAAGTCATTCATTGAATTAACAAATTCATCATCCTTAATGAGTTTCCTGATATCAGGACCATCAAATACTCCTGCTTTGAGTTTTTCGGTGCTAAGTCCTGGAAACGATTTCCATATATACTCAAAACATTTACTTTCTTTGTCGAGTGATTTTACATACTGTTTCATTAATTCCAATTTGATATGCAAGGGAGGGAAGATGATTTTTTTCTTTCGGAACTAGCGCTGCACTAATAACGTTCTTTTCACTGACCTTCAACTCTCGGGGAGGCCAATCATTCCTTTTCTAATGCTTCTCTTTTACTCTACGACAGTAGAGCAAAACATGGGAAATTCGTGTAGCCACTTTGTTGACCAAGCAGGAAATTTACCATTTTCAAATCGACACATAACACCCATTAATGTTTGGTGTAGTCAATCTGTTCCATATAACACATAACACCCATTAATGTCAATCTGTTGTTGAATTACCCATAGGTATTGGCGCATACATGTTGGTATTATGGAGCAAAACACATTTCAAACTACATTTTGAACTATCAATGAACAATCTCCATTCATCAGGATCGTATTTTTGGACGCCTAGTCGAAGAAGAGCGCTCTTAATGTCATTGCAATGAACAAGCTCCGTGTTCTCATTAAGGAATAGTACAAATTCGGCATCTATATTTCGATAGAATGTTACCTTTGTGCCGTTTGCTAACAGGTATTTTTCATTGAGCCCAGAGGCCAAAAGTTCTGCTGATTCTTTGCTTAGATTTAAGTCTCGAACCAAATCATTCAGCTCATTTTGGTTAAACGGCTTTGGCACGGTTTCGGGAACATAGTCAGGATCGTTTCCGCTGTGTCTCTCAGTTACATCAGTGTCAGACTCGTCACTTTCAGCAAGTTTCCACAAACCTTCGTAAAAAACTGGGATTGGCAAATAATCTGAATGCGGCACTGGTCAAATAGCAGAATGAAAACTTGGATAGTCGATAGATCTGTGTTTCTTTTGGTTCAGTCCCGCAACACTGACTTGGGCAGAAGTAGCATTTGTCAGAGTGGTTCTTTGGCTCACGTCAGATCATAGGAATAGCGAATATCAGCGATTTTCGGGTACCTAAAGTCCACTGTCTCATGTATTCCAAACATGTCTTGCAGACAATGTGAGTGGCCTATGATTTGTCCTAATCACCAAGCTCAACGTGAAAGTAAGCACGATAGGCTTTCTCGTAAAAGTCAGATATCGATTTCCTGTCGGCTTTCGGTGTGAACTCGCCGCATATATAACAAAATAAGTTGGGATCATTTTTGCATCTTCTCGTTGAAGCCATGACATTTGATATCTATCTCTATGATTAAAAATGAACATGAGTTGGTTGAGCATTTACATTACACTTTGCGTGTTCACATTTAGGTAATTTGATCTTTCCTAATGTCCTATGGAAAGACTCGTAAAACTGTCAATAATAAAAGACGGAAAGAGTCGTTACGCTGATTCTACTTCGTATCTTCGTAATCCCGCGTGGAAGGCACATGTTATGGTGAAACCATTTTCATGATGTTCCTCATGTACAATGGAATAGGTGCATTCAATTGGGGTGTCTTTAGTTGTAGTTTATTTCCAACTGTGAAAACAAAAGCTCTTAATGTGTTTGGTTTCCTTCTGTAGTGAAGGAATAAAAGTGATGGGATAAATTTATGAATATCAAACAGATTTTAGGGTTTCATTTTTTTGATGTCACTTTAATTATCAGGTTTACTAAATTGTATTACTGATAAAGTTTATCAGCTAATTTGAATTTTGGCAAGAAATTGGAAAAATTCGCTACTTCTATATTAAAAGCTTTGACTCAAAATCACTTTTTTCTTATAAAAATAGTTTATTTCATGTGGCTGACATAAATTGCTTGGCCTACCTAAAAATTCATGGGTTTCTACTACCTTTTTTAATTAAATTTTGCGATCAGCCAAGATCGTAAATTCTTTCAAAAATGAGCAATTTTTTCCAAAAATTAGCAATTTCAGTACAGCAAAACCGTAGCTAAGCATGAAAAACTAAGGTCATTTTCAGAATCAGCCCCATCAAATTAGTTTAAAAACGTGTTTTGTTTCTTGGCATCAAAAATCGTGTTGACCAGTGTTATTCAGCTTGAAAACGATTTAATTTTCTGGAGATTTCTTTTCATCTTAGGAGCTGATTAAACCGTCATCTAATCAGATCTACTCCGGCTCTTAATCTGGTTATGTCGCTTATCAAATATTATATCACTTGATATTTAATTTGTGCAATTTCTCATCTAATCTCACATATTAGTTGTTGTTTTTTTTTTGTATTGTTTTTAACTATTCCACCGTTTAATTCATATACGTATTTCATTAGTCACTAATTAGTTTAAGGCGGGGAATTAATGAAATTGCAACATAGCTGAACTAAATAGCTGATACCATCAATTTTTATTCATCACTCTATATTCTATGTCTAAATCCATGCGAGCCTCAACATTTTTCTTTCATTAAAGCCGAAAACGTTGTCAGAGTGAATTAAGAGTCAATCTGAAAATACCGAATGATAGCACTCAGTGCCTGATACTTGCAATTCTCTTCTTTTACTCATCCACTAATTTTTCTTATATGCAGCTAGGTAGCAATCTGTATGTTTCTCGTCCTTTGCCATTAATTAGCGTTTAGAAAATTACTATTTTTAATTCTCACAACGTGAGATATTCAGCAACACTACTTTGTAGTAAAGATTGTTTGCCAACATAACATGGCAGTCCTGGTTTAGGACTAATGTTGCTGTAATTTAGCCCTAGGAGACATCGTCTTCAGCTGGCTATACGACACGATCTGTGTCCTTATATTTTCGAACAAGGAAATCTATCACCCCCACTCAGCTCAAAACAATATCTGTGTATCACGATTTCTGGGTTATTTCTCTTCATCAGTACACAATAATTACTCGGCTAGAGGTGAATTTTTTATTAAGATAATTATTATCGTACACAGAGGGGACAAAACAAGACAATACAAACAATTATTGTTATAATGAGTTCGTATGATACTTAGTTTTTAAAAATATTGGATGATATATAATTAATTTGACTTTTTTTATTAGAATTGACGGCCCGAAAAGCCCAGCGACTATACCTTTTCCTTTTCCATGAAGATTAAGCAGAGTCACTTGCACCCACCTTTCTTACCACAGCCTTCCATATTTTGTCAGACACACCTCACGACAGTCGTCTTCTCTCCAGCCCTATCTTGCTCTTCAGCTGATATCTGAAAAAAGTGAGCAATTTGAAATTTCTTCCACCGTAATTTTTGCAGTTCTGCGTCCCAAGTATGTGGGTAGCAGTATTATCTCCTCGTTCTTTAGTATCTTTGTTGACACCTCCTTGGCTATGTCAGCCGTTTGGAACTGCGCTTCGACAGCCGCACTTCACGTTCCACGGCCAACGTAGCATACCTGATTCCATATTGGTACCAAGCATCTCTCCACCACTTCGTTCTTGGCTTCTATTATCCTCTTTTCCTTCAGGTTGTAGATTTTGCATACTACCGTTCTAGCATTGATCGATTGTACCGTTTCAGGGGGCGGAAATAGTTTAGTATCGCTGCCATTCTTTTTTATTTAATTCCGGAACTTGAATAATTGTTCCATTTTTACCTCCAACTCGGTCACGTTACCGCTCACTGCAGCCGAAAAACTTGGCTTTTCCTGTATCTCCTCGTTATTAGTTTTTGAACCTTTTCCCGTCTCAGGAAAATCTTTTCGGGATTCAATATTGAATTCCATCACAAAAACTTCTTTTTTTTAATATTTGTCACAAATGACAAATTCACAACTTCTTGGTTTAAAAAAAGGAAAAGAAAATAAATAAATCCTGTATGAACATTTGTTTAAAATGTTTATAATTGTAAGGTAAAAGCGAAAATGGAAGTCGCAGTTTCGCCTCTAGCGAGGCTAAAAATTGTTGTAACATGTAAAGGTATAAAGAAAAAGTAATCCACGGTTTCATCTCGCTGCGGGAGCAAGATGGCCGTCTCATTTGCATTGTAATTTTATTCATTTCACATTCATCCTTTCATCTGTTTTTTGTTCCCGCATGTCTGTGTATGTCCTCTTTGTGTTTAGGCTTTGTGCCAGTAATAAAGAGTAACCTCTAGCCGAGCAGTTATTCTGTGCTGATGAAAGGAAATAACCCAGAAATCGCGATACACAGATATTGTTTTGAGTTGAATGGGGTGCTAGATTCCCTTGTTCGAAAATATAAGGACACAGATCGTGTCGTATAGCCAGCTGGTGACGATGTCTCCTGGGGCTAAATTACAGCAACATTAGTCCTAAACCAGGACTGCCATATTATGTTGCCAAACAATCTTTACTACAATTAGCATTTACTTCAGAAATGTTGTGCATGTTGTCGTTACATTGTACTATTGCAATTAGAACAAATCTCGCTCTTCAAAGCGCATGTAAACCTAATCATATTTAGACGAGGATTCACATACACACACACACACAAATATAATCTGAAAAGGACTTTTTGGAAGTTATTAACTATTTAACAAGAATTTCTTTTATTTAATAGAATGTCACTATAAAGAAGCTTTTATTTAGTGTGTACAGTGTATATATTTGTGTGTAAGAAATTTCGTTTTTCAACTTTTCAAATATACGCGTTCCGGGTTAATTCATAAAGCGGAAGTTCATTTTTTGTAATGGTATTAACCACTTCCGGTTTAGGTTCGGATTTTTTTAATGTATTCTTTTGTTTTTCGTAGTCAATCATTTTCATCTTATATTTTGTTAAAGAAAAATATTTTCCATTTGTACAAATGTCTAGTTGTTCACTAAGTGGAACATTTTTAAGAGATCAATCTTTAATTTGTTGTGTATGCACGTTTACACGACTGGTTAGATTTGTCCCAGTTTCTCCAATGTAATTCTCATTGCATCCTGGGTATGCAATGCAGTAGGCAAGATCTTTTGTTTTGCAATTCATGTGAATACCCACTTTCAATTCCTTCCCATTCTTGAATCTTTTGATTGTTCCTTGCTCAATTATTTTACATGTCCCACAACAAGGGTCTCCACAGTTCTTAATTTGTGATCTTTCTCCAATGTGAATTTCGCCTTTGTTAGAAGTTTCTTGAGATTTGGTGGTTGTTTTCGACAGTTGATGATTTGTGACTGTTATAATTATTTGTCGAAGACTTGATGATTGATATAGAATTTCGAGGTATCGATTGACTGAAGATATGTTGATGTGGCTCTTAGGATTATGAGTGACTACAAATGGAATATCTATACTTGTGTTTTCGTGTTTACTCTTAGAGTGAGTGTTTCTCAGTCTTTTTTGTCTTCTTATTTGCATTATGTATATACAGTGGCGGACTGGGTCTAAAAATATTGGTTGCCAGGAGACAAAGGGGGCCCACTCGCAACTACAATACTATCATTTAGTCTTTTTTTTTTTTGCTAAAAGTATTCTTTTGAACTGTCTACAAACACAGTCAGGCTAAAATAACTAATGCATTCTTCCAGGAGTGAATAAAAAAATTCTCAAACTAGAGGGGATGGGACCCTTAGATACTAGCATGGGCCCCATATATGGATTCTAATGGCGCAGGGGCCCACTTGCCATCAGGCAAGCTGTCAACTTGGCCGGTCCACCACTGTGTATATATATGTGTTTGTGTGTGTGTG
>NC_068991.1:35891904-35903686 GCF_001194135.2 Octopus bimaculoides | reverse complement strand
ATGTAGATATGCAGGGCAGGGAATCGTCAATTAGTAATAAAATTAATAATTAACAATTTTGCCGGGTAGCTCAGTATGAAAAAGCCTTTTTGGTAAAATCATTTATAATCATAAATATATAGGGATTGACAGTAACCTGCTTCTCCAACATACTGAGAATTCAGAAATAGCAGCCAAAGAACTACTGATTCCAAAACTACAAATTATTACTCTAAATTGATAGCGATATTTTTGATACACACAGAACATGCATGGTCAAAATTAACGTGAGTTATTTAGACATTAACAAATTTATTAGAATATTTAGCTGAAGATCAGAATAGAGTATTCTTTACTCTTAATTGTGAAACGATCGTACTAAATTAACTAAAAGCAAGTGGTTTTTTTACTCTTCTCTACTGTTTTTTGTTCTGTGTGTATCAAAAATATCGCTATCAATTTAGAGTAATAATTTGTAGTTTTGGAATCAGTAGTTCTTTGGCTGCTATTTCTGAATTCTCAGTATGTTGGAGAAGCAGGTTACTGTCAATCCCTATATATTTATGATTATATATATATATGTATATACATACATACACACACAAACACACACACACACACACACATACACACACACCTAGTACGTCTTGAAGAAGCGACAGCCCATTGCAGACACTCCAAGATTGGTGAGATTGATGCTGTTAAGCTTCCATTTAAACTGTTACTAGCAGGAAAGACAACAAAAGGGAGGGAATTCAAAAAGCCAATGTTCTGAGGTGGTAAAACAAATCGTGTGGTTAGTACGAGGCCGGTGAAGTTCGATGCATCGAGGCTGACTATGTGTGGAAAGATGATTGTGACGAATATGATTTCGTAAATGTTAGGCTAGAAGAAAGAGGCTGCATGTGTTTGGCAGCATCTGTGCAAATTGAGTGTGGCTATCATGATGTTGAAGTCACCAACGATTATTTTGGAGTGATGACAGACGAGACCAATGTCTTCAATTCAGGTTGGTTATGGTCAAAGAGTTGTTGGTGGCTTGAGAAGTCTAGAGAGCGTTAGCGGGAGCAAATATTTGGTGGAGGAAAATGGATGAGAGAGGAAAAAAGAGATTTTCACTCATACAAGGTGCTGAAATTCAGGAGCGGAAATTGAGAAACAGAAAAGGGGAAGCCTTCGTGCATACAGACACTGCCTGCTGGAATGAAGTTTAAATCAAGTGAATCATGGACAGTGAGTGTTTGAGAAATTTGTATTTCGAGAGACATAGTGCATATGGTTTGTGTGTGAATACGAGGTGTTGTGTGGGATCTGGTTGGCGATAGATTCTCACATGTCGCACATGTTTGAGAAGTGGAAGGTGAATTGGTCATAGGGTTGGTATCAATACAGAATACCTTTTCATGTAGATAATAATAATCAGCGTCATTGAATTCAATGATGGTTGTGGTGTTTCTATTCAATGCCATTAAAACCACTTAATAATTGCATCAATGATATTCCATAAATTTAAATTACTGGGTCTGCTAATTACTTTGTATCTTGTAATCTATTATTACGTTAGATTACAAGATCTAACGTAATAATGTTTAGATTGTGTTTTGCAGGATGAGGATAAGTTTACAATTTGTACGATTTACCCAAGTTGGTTTTTGCCTTCCGTTGTTTTTACCTTCTGTTTCTTTTCACGTTGTGTTTTTGCTCTCCGCTAAAGCCTGTACTCAGATATCTACAACAACGTAAAAGTGAATTTCAGCTTTTTATATTGCCGTGATGGTAAGATCAACAATAAGTACTCCATATAGTGAGAGATAAATATTATTTAATAGACGCAATACATGTTATTTTTTTTTTTTTGTACTACTAATAGTTCCATGTGTTGAGAAATACCTCAAATATATTCATCAGGCACAAACCACATATCATAACTAAAAACAAAGTTGAGAAGGATACATATAGAAAACGTGAAAGGTTAAAAAAACAGAAAACGGAAAAGTGAAGGTCAGAAGTAAAAAAAAAAGAGGTAAAATATTTAATCTCCTTGAATTATAAGGCTGGAAGGATAAGTTAATCTGGTCATTTGACTGCGGCCATGCTGGAGCACTGCCTTTAGTCGATGAAATCGACTACAGGACTTATTCTTTGTAAGCCTAGTACTTATTTTATCGTTCTCTTTTGCCGAACCGCTAAGTTTCAGGGACTTAAACACACCAACAGCGGTAGCCAAGCGATGGTGGGGGAACAAACACAGACACAAAGACACACACACACATACACACTCACACACACACACACACACACACATATATATATATATATATACACACACACGACGGGCTTCCTTTTCACTTTCCGCCTACCAAATCCACTCACGAGGCTATAGTAGAAGACACTTGCCCAAGGTGCCACGCAGTGGGACTGAACCCAGAACCATGTGGTTGAGAAGAAAGCTTTTTACCACACAGCCAAATCATTGAAAATTTCAGACCTAGTTACTGCAACGTTGCAAGAGATAAGAAGACCTGTATTGAACTATGCGGAGGAGAATTTAAAAATCGCTATGCCAACCACATAGCCTCCTTCCGACATAAGGACAATAGCAAAGCTACTAAGTTCCCTAACCACACATGGAGTTTGAAATTTTGAAATTTAAATCTACCGCAACACCACATGTGATTAAATGGAAAATAGTTGAAAAATCTACATCTTACGTTAATGGATCAAATAAATATAAGCTATGTTTCGCTAAAACAATTCATATCCTTTACAGATCTAAGATCCTTAACTCACTACTGAACTCTAGGTCTGAAATTTTCAGCGGTTGTAAACATATGTCTAAGTACATTCTCAAGAATTGAAAAATTTCGCCTATACCTGATTAACTCGTTGATATCTTTTCAGCCTTATAATTTAAGGTCTAAGGAGGATAACTCTTTTACTTTCTTTTTGCTTTTTACTTTTAACTTTTGATTTTTGACTTTTACTTTTTCGTTTCCCGTTTTCATATTTTCAATTAAGGATAAGCTTTTGATGGGTTTTTTAGAGAGACAAAAAGATTCCGAAGCGTTGGGCAGAGCATTTTTCAAATGTTCTGAATATAGACTCAACTGCTGATGAAGAACCGATCAACAACCTTCCACAGAAGCCTGTCCTCGAAGAACTGTCAGTTGCTCCATCAAATCTGAGATTTAAAAAAAAGTCATTAAATAGCTCAGGAATGGAAAGTCGTCGGGGAATGATGGTATCCCAGAAGAAATATAAATGTGGTAGCAATCTCCTACACAAATTATGTGAACTCTCCGCCTTAATCTGGGAATCAGGATCAGCCCCACAGGAGTTCGAAGACGGTTGTATTGTCCATCTTTATAAGCACAAAGGCAACAAATATGAATGTGACAACCATATAGATATCTCCTTTTTGTGTGTTGCCGGGAAGATCCTTGAAAGTCTTATCATAAACAGACTAAATAATGCCCTTGCCAGTTCAGTGTTGCCTGAATCTCAGTGTGGGTTCGGTATGATAGAGGCACAGTGTATATGATCTTCAGCCTAGGACAAATGTAGGAGAAGGTTAGTGAACACAACCGAGACCTTTTTATCATTTTTGTAGATCTAACAAAAGCTTTCGACACTGTATCTAGGAATATTCTTTGGGTTGTCCTTAGAATGCTAACTGTTCTAGAAAAGATACTCAATGTCATCACTTCTTTCCATCAAGAGATGATGGCTTCTGCTAGATCTAGCGAAGAAGTGTCCGATGTAGTTACAGCCTCAAATTAGACAAAACAAAGCTTTGTTCTTGCACCGCTCTTATTTGCTTTGTATTACTCTGCCATGTTGGAAACAGCGTTCGAGGGTGTTCAGGAAGGAGTACAGAACTAGTGGTGACTTGCTCAACCAACAGCGCTTCAAAGCCAAAACTAAGAGTTTGATACAAACAGTTCGAGATTTACTCTTCGCAGACGATTGTGCACTTGTAAGCACACACTTTGAGGACATGCAATGGATTCTAAACAACTTCTCGCATGCATTGAAAGCTTTTGGCCTGACATCAACATCAAGAAAGCTGAGCTTGTTCATTGGCCCATTCGTGACCATCCTCCTGCTGTGACCCCTACTGTATATGTTGAAGGGAAAGTATTGAAAATTGTTTCCTCCTTCACTTATTTTGGTTCCATTGTTAAGATGGATAAAGAAACTGAGTCGTCCAGAATCGGAAAGGCTAGCTCTGCTTTGGTAAGCTTTATCACAGGATTTGGAGAAGCCTTCGTTGGAAGGGAAGATCAATGTATATAAGTCGGTGGCTTTGATATCAATGCTTTACAGTGCTGAATCTCGGACCTTTTACCGAAAGCACATCAACCAGATTGACGCTTTTCATATGCAATGTTTGCGTACTACCGCCAAAATATAAGCGAATGACCATATTCGTAAGAGTAAGGTGCAAGCAAAATGCAACACATCAGGTATTCTCATCAAAATACAGCTTAGATGGTCAAGTCATCTCTCATGTTTGAGTGATATCGGTATTCCGAAGTTCTCTTTGGCCAATTTCCAACTAGAAGGCCACTCTCGCACTTCAAAGACAAACTAAATGACAATCTGAAGCGATGCAACAGTCCTTTTTCTTTCTGCGAAAATAAAGCATCAGAATGCAGAACCTGGCGCCATTCCAGCTTCTCTTCAGATCAAAGATTTGAGCAAAGTTGACTCCAACATTGGAACCAACTTGAGGGCACACTGGAAAAACGGTGCTTCTCTAAATGGGAAACTTGCCTGTCATTGTGGTTTTGTGGCACAAAAGAAAAGCAGGCCTTGCCATCCATCACAAAAATATATAGCAAACGATTCTCAAGCACTCGAGCAAACTGAGTCCTCAACTTGTTCTATTTGCCAAAAGATTTGCAAGGCAAGCAGCAAGCCACAAGGGACACATTCGTGTCCTGAGAACATGGTTACCGCTTTATTTCACTGAACCCTCATTTGTCGTTCACGAATAGAGAAGCTATCAGAGAGACAGATAGATAGATAGATAGATAGATAGATAGATAGATAGATAGATAGATAGATAGATAGATACATGAGAGGGAGCTTGTTTCTGTTGTCAGTCGTTAGAAAAGTGTTCTAACGTGGATACGAGTTGTTTCGACTCTTATTTCTAGCAATGCCGGTGCTGACTAGCACTCTCCGTCAAATTAGTGATGACTACACATGTTGCCTTTCAGTTGTAAATTGCGAATGGCCACCTTAATAATTTATATATATATCTTCTATTTTTACTTGTTTAAATCAGTAGACTGCGGTCATAACGGAGCACCGCTTTGAAGAATTTAAGTCGAAATTATCGACCCCAGTACTTCTTTTTTTTTTTAAACCCGATACTTATTCTATCAGTTTATTTTATCGATCGTTCTACAACTCCCAGAATAAAAACGTAAAAACATGAAAGACTTTCCCTCTATTCATTAGTAAATGTCTTTCCCTCTTCTTCATTTTTAAAAGTAAAGAAGCTAGAAAAGATCGATCGTATTTTAGTCTGTCATTGTAAATGACTGAGGCTTTCGTTTCTCTGTCACTTTCGCTTCACTCCTTTTCTGTTCAATAATAGCTTCTATTCTGTGAAATGAATTGCGCTCAAAAATCAATTTAAACTTTTGAAGCAGTGAATCGTCAGGCTGGGATGCACATATTGGTATATTTGATGTAAGACCGTCCGGTATAACTTTTTCTAGTTTGCATGTTTCCAGAAATGATAAATGACTTTTGGTTTTAGCATGAAAACGATTAAGTTTTTTTAACTGATAGCAATGTCGATTTTCTGATTTGTATTTGAATAGTACAAAATCCATTGGCACAGAATTTGGCTCAACACTGGGGTCTAGCGAAAGTAACAAGGTTGACAAGCCAATTGTATGAAGGAATAAAACGCAAGAGCTGTAATTTACATTACGATTTTCCTTAGACACCGGACTGTTTAGGTAACTTCCAGAATTTCTAAATGTTCCAATTCTTATTCGATGTAACAAAAAAATCAAACATCTCAATCTATTGATTTTGATAATAATAATAATAATAATAATAATAATAATAATAATAATAATAATAAT
This sequence comes from Octopus bimaculoides, assembly GCF_001194135.2. Classification (NCBI taxonomy): domain Eukaryota; kingdom Metazoa; phylum Mollusca; class Cephalopoda; order Octopoda; family Octopodidae; genus Octopus; species Octopus bimaculoides. The sequence goes on along the minus strand of NC_068991.1, from coordinate 35,897,600 downwards.
AATAATAATAATAAGAAGAAGAAGAAGAAGAAGAAGAAGAAGAAGAAGAAGAAGAAGAAGAAGAAGAAGAAGAAGAAGAAGAAGAAGAAGAAGAAGAAGACCGGGGACGTTTAATATTGTAAGAGCGATAAAACACGAAATCGATCCAAAAACATTGGGAATAAAGGCAACAAATGGAGCCTAAAATAACTGACAAAGTGTTCGACTATATCCGAGTAAGTAATACTTATTAAAATTTACTTCTATTTTCCGAGTGAAATGATATATTTTAACTGTGTGTCACCTCCATCACCCGTGCAACACGCTCGCTACATTGACAAAAGCGCTGGACTACACCCGACTAAATAATACTCATTAAAAGTGTTGGACTATATTCGAGTAAGTACATATTGGACTATACCCGATTAAGTACACATCACAAACACGTAAGTACGTAAACTAATTAATTACGTATACACCCCAGTTTTACATGAACACATTTTAATATTTCAAAATAACATTAAGTAATGTATAAACAAGCGCACGCACACACGTAAACGACAAAAACTAGTCATTATTGATCACAAAGGCATTAAACAGATACATATATGTATATCCTCCCCATGGCATTAAGCAAATATACACCCGCACGGAAAAAATAGGGATGGATATTAGTTTTTTGTTTCTTTCTTTCGTTTGACCACATTTATTTGTTTATAATTACAGAAGCGGTGCTCTGTTAAATTGTTTACGCTTATAGATAAGACCCGGAGCCTAGTACTAACATGAAAGCATTAATGACAATTAGCCAAAACTCATGTCGGATCACAGGAAATATTAACAATGACAAATAGCAAAAAATGAAAATATCAATGATGATGATGATGATGATGATAATAATAATAATAATAATAATAATAATAATAATAATAATAATAATAATAATAATAATAATAATAATAATTAACGGAAGCAGTTGGAATCTTCCCATGCCCTAATCGATGATACATCTACTGATGGTGTCACAATTAAAACACTGGCAATTGCGCAACCTGATAATCGCTACTTCATATGAGTGACAGTGAAAAGACAAAATATTGTAAAAAAAGGGTGGTAATGAAACTGAAGCCTTTGAAGGTGACAGTATTGCACCCGGCAGGCTCAGAGACACTGGTCCGGCTTGAGCCTGTCGTTACCCAGCAATGGACCAGTACACACAGTGTAGATGGAACAAACAGGTCAACGCTGTGGTCATGGAATGTTACTACTTGAGCAACCCTGTAGACGAAAATGGTGCTCATATTAGGGGATTCCGACAACGTATGTATGATCAATGGAGAGAAAGAGGATTGTTTCAACTCACGGCTTAAGCTAGAGCAATAAGAAAAAATCGTTAGTTCACAGAAGTAGAGCTCGAAGCTATCAAAAGACAGGTATTGGAAAACAGCAGCAGAGGAAAAGATGAAAATGCAGTTCTTTCTGATAAAAGTAGTCTCATAGCAAAAACAGCGGTGAGATCTCTAATAAACCACAGGAAAGGAACAGTGATAGCTTGCTCTATGAGAGATATATAGATGGTCTGGAAGATGACAATAAAATTAATGGTGACATGACAGATGGGCAAAAGGCAATCTACGACAGAATAAAGGCAAGGCCACAGGAGAATGATAGCGATACTAATTGCAACCTTAAAAAGGTCGATCGGTGGAAATTGAACCAAGAAATGAAAAATGTGAATGAAATTCTGAAATACATCAGAACAAATGACATCACAGAAACAAATAACTTGATCAAGGCAGAAAGTATTGTTGTAGCAGAAAACGTGGGTGTTGATGTCAAGAAAGTGAAATATATTGGGAGTGACAAAAGAAAAGATCCATGGTGGAAAAGAAGAATACAGGTGGAGTTACATATGCCCTAGAAGGATATTTCTGTATTAGACCGAAAATAGAATGGGGAGCCTAAATGCGAACAAAATACAGGGCATTGTACAGGAAGTATGATATTGAAAGAAAGGGCCTGCTCAAAGAAAGCGAAGATGGTAAGAAACGACCAAAAAATGAAGGGATACCAGCAGAATAGGTTATTCAGAATAGATCAGAAGAGATTCTACAAAGAAATAAATGGAGAGTGTACAGATGAAAAGTTGATACCAAATAACATTGAAAGCCAAAGGTTCTGGAGTGACATTGGGAGCAAAGACAGGGAGCAAAAGAGGGATGCTGAATGGTTGCAAGAACTAAAACAAACAATAGTCTGTCCACAAAGAGCAGAACTAGTCATTTTAGTTAGGGAAGTGAAGGAGATCAACAAAAGAATGGGCAACGGGAAGGCCTCGAGACCAGATGGAGTTCAAGACTACTGGATCAAAGATTTGGTGAATGTCATGCACGAATAGCTGCACTACTCAACACCTTGTTAGATGCCGACCAAGTAACACCAGAATGATTGACAATGGGTAGGACAGTGCTATCCTTGAAAAACATCGAAAAAGGCATTACGGTAGAGAATTACAGGCCGATATCCTGCTTGCCACTTATGTGGAAATTATTGACTGAAATAGTCGCAGAGTCAATTACGAACATCTGGTAAAAAAAAGCAATGGAGTCTTGCCACATGAAAAGAAGTGGTGCGAGCGTAAGTGCAGAAGTACCAAGGGTCAACTCCTGGTAGAGAAAACTGTACTTAGAGACTGCAAGAGGAGGAAAACTAACTAAGCCATGTCATGGATCAATTATCGTAAGGCGTACGATATGATCCCACATTCTTGGATTATGGAATGTATGAACCTATTTGGCATTGCATCGAATGTTGAGAGATTGCTTAGAAAAAGTATGGCGAAGTGGCGGATGGAACTGATAGCATATGGAAAAAGTTTAGGGACAATAGAAATCAGGAGAGGCATCTTCCAAGGGGACTGCCTGTCCCCACAAATCTTTGTACTGTGCATCATACCACTAACAATGATTCTGAGGAAATCAAAGGCTGGGTATGCATTCAAGAGCCACCAACAAAAAGTCAGCCATTTGCTATTCATGGATGACCTCAAACTTTATGGTAAAGATGAATCCTAAGTGAGTTTCCTTGTTGATACGGTGTATACTTTCAGTGCTGGTATCAGAATAGAGTTCGGACTGAAAAAGTAAGGTATGTTAGTCTTGAAGAGAGGCAAAGTCAGATGTATGGACGGGCTAGCGATATCGTCGGAAGAAGTTATGAAGCAAATAGAAGAGACGGGCTATAAGTACTAGGGGATACTGGAAATGGATAAATTGATGGAAAAAGAAATGACAAAACAATTTAAGGTGCAGTACTTGCTCAGACTGAGACTGATACTGCATCGACAGTAGACGAACTAAACAGCTTACAGAGAAAGACATGGAATTTGCTGACTAGATATAGGATACTCCACCCAAAAAGAGTGACACAGACAGACTGTATCAAGAAAAAGAAGGGGATGAGTACTGATTGGATGCGAATACAGCATTAGAGCAGAAGAAAACAACATAGCATGTAAGAAAAATGCTACAGTATGTAAAACAAATGCCATGGTATGTAAAAGAAAATGCCACAGAAACGCTATTATTAAAAGTAAGAAGGTCAGACTTGTGTAGGATGGAAGATTACAAAGATAAAACACTGAAACTGAAAATAGGTGGATAAAGAAAAGAATGCATGGACAATTTCATAGGGATGTTGAAGATGAGACAGACAGAGAAGAAGATGGCTGTGGTCATGGATGATTAAAGTGAATTAAAACCGGATACTGAGGCTCTAATCTGTGCTGCCCAAGAGCAAGCATTAAGAACCAATTACATCAAATACAGAATAGACAACACATCAGAAAGTGATAAGTCCAGAATTTCTGGACAAAATGGTGAAACCATATGGGATATTACCAGTCAATTACGCCACTAGCCCAGAAAGAATATAAGAATATGGATTTGACAGAGCAAAAACGGAGTTTGAGCATAAACCCAAACGCATCATCTAAAATGATAATGCAAAGATCCTATGGGATTTTATGATTCAGTGCGACCATGAGATACAGAATAGGAAACCAGACATAGTCTTAATTGAGAAAGAAAAACAAACGATGCTGGATCATAGATATAGCATGCCCAGCTGACAACAAGGTATACGATAAGGACGAAAGAAAAGTTGATAGATATAACAGGTTAGCTTGGGAGATTAAGCAGTTGTGGTCGCTGAAAAAGGTGGTAGCAGTACCAATAATTGTCGGAGCTCTGGGAACAGTGAGTAAAAATCTTGAGAAGTACATGGAACAAATAGTGGCGGCAATAAGGGTGGAGCACTTGCAGAAATCAGCACTGCTTGGAACCGCTCAAATACTCCGGATGGTGCTCGAAAAATAAGGTGTTTTACCTTAATTCACTAGTAGTGAACACCTGACACCGTAGTACATCTCCAGTGTTAGAAGCTGTGCAAAGACAATAAAATAATAATTATTATAATAAACCTTTCGCCCGGCGTGCTAATGATTCTGCCAGCTCCTCGCATTAATAATAATAATAATAATAATAATAATAATAATAATAATAATAATAATAATAATAATAATAATAATGATAATAATAATACCACAGAACCGCTATTATTAGAAGTAAGAAGGTAGGATGAAAGATTGTAAAGATAAAGCACTATACAAGACATTGAAAACGAATGAAACTGAAAATAGGTGAGTAAAGAAAAGAATACATGATCAATTTCATAGGGATGTTGAAGATAAGACAGACAGAGAAAAAAAATGGCTATGGATGACTAAAAATGATTTAAAACCGGACTTGACAGAGCAAAAGATTGGTACGACCACAAACTTGAAGGCATCGTCGAAAATAGAAATGCAAAGATCCTACGGGTTTTTATGATTCAGTGCGACCATGAGATAGACAATAGGAAGCCAGACATAGTCTTAATTGAGAAAGAAAACAAACTATGCTGGATCATAGATGTAGCATGCCCAGCTGACAACAAAGTATGCGATAAAGATGAAAGAAAAGTCGAGACATATGACAGGTTAGCTTGGGAGGTTAAGCAGTGGTGGTCGATGAAAAAGGTAGCAGTAGTACCAATATTTGTCGGAGCCGTGGGAACAGTGAGCAAAAATCTCGAAAGGTACATGAAACGAATAGGGGCTGCAATAAGGGTGGAGCACTTGCAGAAAACAGCACTGCTTGGAACCGCTCGAATAGTCCGGAAGGTGCTCGAAAAAGAAGAGGTGTTACCATCGTTCACTGGTAGTAAACAGCTGACACCGTAGTACATCTCTGGTGTTCGAAGCTGTGCAAAGGCAATGATAATAATAATAATAATAATAATAATAATAATAATAATAATAATAATAATAATAATAATAATAATAATAATAATAACTGCACTAATTGGTGGAGCGATCCGTCTGGTTGATTCCGATAACGAACGAGACTCCGGCCTGCTAACTAGCGCGTCGATTAGTGCTTTTCCGGTAGCGAGGCGGCGCCGAAGCCGTCGTCGGTAGCTCCGCGCGCCAGCAGCAGAAGAACTGGAAGAATTCTGGAAACAAATATGGTCGGTGAAGCAACAACCCCAGAAAAGGACCATTAAAACAACGAACTTAGCACCTGAGCAACTCTGGACCCCTACAACAACTGAAGAGGTCACCCAGACAATGCAAAGACTAAGCAACTGGAAGGCACCTGGGCACGACAAGATCCCCA
>NC_068991.1:35888482-35889483 GCF_001194135.2 Octopus bimaculoides | reverse complement strand
AATAATAATAATAATAATAATAATAATAATAATAATAATAATAATAATAATAATAATAATAATAATAATAATAAATTCCCTGATGCAGGGAAGTGTTGTCATGTACATTGTTTTGTCTTGGTATAAAAGATGGGCTACAGCAAAAATCTGCTCAATACCACAGATTTACTTGTCAGTTGTTTGACCATAACCAGTCGAGCATGTCCCTTAGTGGTTGACGATATGCACATCTCTGATCACAAGCAGAATTAGTGGGTGAGCATCACAGCCATGTGTTGTGAGGAATTCTTTGGGATTTGAATAATTCACCTTTGGAAACATGGGTGAGTCGTTCAACATCCCTAAACAACACTTATTCGGAGAACTTTCGAGCGGGATGGGCTATTCACCCCACCCCAAGGTCATGCGCTGTTTACCTTGATATGAGATCACAATGACGCGCACATATGGTTGCGATGCAGATGCCTGGTGTACCCTTATCAGATGGGTAATTATGATGGGTATACTGGGCTTCGTATATTTTACTCCCGTGTCACTTTGATGGCATGCACTGCTTTCTCACTCAACAATAATATGAGAGGCATAAAAAAATAGCAAAGTAGCAGGAACCAGCCATTGAATGACAGAGACTATGCAAAGTGCTGGTAAAATGAATCCTAGTAGTTACAGATGCATTGGGAACTATCCCTAAAAAATTGAACAGATAGATAGAGGAAATAAGCATAAAACTCATTTTAGTACAGCTCCAGAAAACAGTGTTATTAGGGACAGTTAGGATACTTGGCAGCTAAGGTTGCTTGCTGTAGCCTGATGTTAGGATTTGTTCTTTTACAACAGTCTAATCTGTTGTGTGCATATGAAAAATAATAATAATAATAATAATAATAATAATAATAATAATAATAATAATAATAATAATAATAATAATAATTAATTCGTTTTATTGGCCACAAGGGCTAATATCAATTAAAGACATATAAGGACAAAGACAGGACGAAGGT
>NC_068991.1:35886120-35886754 GCF_001194135.2 Octopus bimaculoides | reverse complement strand
GCCAAGATCTTCAACTCTGTGTTGAGCAGAGTGATGGGCCTAAAGTTCCCTATAATGTCCCCCTTGTTTGGGTCCTTTCTTAGCAAAGCCACCACTCCCCGACAAACAAAAGCAGGAATTCTCCCGTTTTGTTGCCAGTTGCAGTAGACGTTTGCCAAGACGCCTGCAAACAAGTCTGGCATTGACGTATAAAGCTCGTAAGGCAGACCATCCAAACCCGGCGATCTACCTCTCGTGCAGCCTTTCATCGTTTCCCGTACTTCCCAGGCAGATATGGGTCCTTCGCAGCACTCTCAACAGGCATGATAGAGCCGCACAATATATTCACTGGGTAATATGCAAAAACCTGGACTTGCCCCATGATAAAAACTGGTGGGAACACAAACCACCCCAGTACTTGAAAATGATCACATTGCACTCCTCTGGAACTTCACCAGTCAAACTGACAGAAATATAGATGCAAATAGGCCAGTCATCATACTGAAAGACTTCAGACAAAAATCATGCCTCCTCATTGATATGACTGTCCCAATCGATATAAACGTATCTGTCAAGACCTACCAAAAACTGAGCAAATATAAAGATCTTGAAATAGAAATTAGCAAAATGTGGAACCTGAAGACTAAAACAATAC
>NC_068991.1:35880860-35885796 GCF_001194135.2 Octopus bimaculoides | reverse complement strand
CCTATTGTCATAGGTGCCCAGGGAATGACAGCGAAACGGGCTGATTACTACCTAGCTCAGATACCAGGAAACCCCAAAATGGCTGAAGTTCAAAAGATAGTGCTCATAGGAACTGCCCATATCCTACGTAAAATACTATCTATGTGATCTCAAATTTTAAAACAAACAGTTTTCTTATGGTTTCTTAAACATTCTTTAGAACAACACTATGTACAAATCCAAATATATGGTACCCTAAGCATAACACCTACATGAACTTCTAACTTGTTGTCTCTTGAGGTCTCTGGGTGAGACTTGGATCCAACTTGTACAAATGCAAAACAAAAGTCAAACATAAAATAATAATAATAATAATAATAATAATAATAATAATAATAATCAGGGAAGTATTAGATAACTGAAGAGAACGGATATCATGGTACCGTAGGCTGCAGGTAGCAAGCCCGCTACGCATGCAAGACTCCAGGAGCTCCAACAAAACCTGTAATAAAGAGAAATGCTAATAATAATAATAATAATAATAATAATAATAATAATAATAATAGACCTAAGGTTACTGGTAGTAACCTGCTATCCACATAATTCCTACCAGGAATAAGACCGAACCTGAGTTTTTTAGAAGAAGAAGAAGAAGAAGAAGAAGAAGAAGAAGAAGAAGAAGAAGAAGAAGAAGAAGAAGAAGAAGAAGAAGAAGAAGAAGAAGAACAACAACAACAACAACAACAACAACAACAAAAACAACAATAACAACAACAACAACAACAACAAAATTATCATCATCAACTATCGGACCTATCCAGATAGTGAAATATTTAACACATTCGCTATGCTTTACAACACGTTTATAGTAACCATAAGGAATGGGAAGTCACGGAATCTGCCAATAGGTCCTAACTTCGAGATAAAAGTTCCTGTTAATTTCTTTCAAGCCACTTAATTTTTGAGAAATTACATTTCATCAATGACAGGAGAAGAACTTTCTGATGACAATTTTGGAGAATAACATCAAAGACATGTAAATAAGTAATCACATATTCCTTTCATTTCAAACCTATCAATTTCATTGTCCTTTTATTTCAGCTTACTTAATTTCTTTATTCGTCTCAGCACTAATAAAAAAGAACTTTTTATACATTGAGCAAGAAGTACTGAATGGTTCAACACCGTATTGATATATCTGAAGAGGTAGGGTTATAAGAAAGAAGTGAAACAGAGCACATTCCAGACAATTCTAAATTCAGTGGATTGGGATAAATTGCTAGGTGTAATGCAGTTTATGGTCTTTTTGAATTGTTGATGTATAATTGTCGGAGAAAAAAAACATGAATAGTTCTTCAACTGCAGGAAGATTCTTTCTTCCTTCTCTTTTTCTTTTCTTTTTTAGTTTTTGTTTCTTATTTATCTTGGCTAAAGGCTTCTTGTTCGAAACGTTAAAATTTATTATTTATCCTCACAGTCTAAAATACTAATACACTGACTTTGTTTACTTGTTCGTGAGCCATCACCTCTAAATATATACAGTCTTCCAGACAAAAAAAAAATGATCAGGCCAATTGTATGAAGGGATTTGTTCATTTAGGAGGTTTTGTCGGTGGAAAAGCTTTAGTCGAACGTTCAGATGTTAAAATAGCGTCTGGGCATCTGCACAGCTAATCATCTACACATACTGACAGAAGAATGTGATACATACTGCTTAGTAGTAGGCCACGGGTTGTAGAATGTTGAAAATGGTCGACTGTTATTCTGTTTGGGTGGACTGACATGGCTGATTATGTTTTTTCATTGATACTAAACCCAACCTCACTTTCTCTTTCACTTTATTCCGTTCAGTTTTTCTGTCGGTAGTTTGGGCAAGACACTTTAAAGCACACATTATATTTTTTTTTTAAATTAACGTTCAGTAGAGCAGCACCGTACCAACTGAAATTAGTAACAGAATTAGAAAGATCTGCTGAAGTGGAAAGTAAAGGGGATAATCTAAATTATATTCCAATGAACAGGCCTTAGAGACGTGGATATAGTTGTCCTTTTTTCAGATTTTTTTTATCAAAGAACACAATTTTCGGAATATTTATTGGCTTCCGTCTGTTCTTTTCGTCTGGTTGGAATAAAGGTGGCGACAACACTCACCATCAGATTCATCGAGGAAGTGGCGAGAAAATTTCCTCACAATGCAACAAGCTTGCACGAGAGCAAACAACAAGAATAAGCAATTTTAACAACACGACACCAGCAGCAACAAGGATAAACGCAACAGCATCAGCAACAACAGCAGCAACAACAGCAGCAACAACAGCAGCAACAACAACTACAATAGCGACATAAAGAGCAACAACAACATCAACAACAAGAATAATGGCGATCACAAAGTAATTGATGGAGGTGATAGGACGAGTAGGCAATCATTTGCTGGAATAGCAGCAAAATCAACACAATACTTCTCGCTTTCCATAAATGACAAGTTGACACGCTGACACGAACGAAACAATTTTTAAAGATAATGGAAAGAAAGCACAAGTTGTCATTCCAGTCGACGTTTGGCAGCAACTGCGGAGATGGTAGGGTATCACTGTGTGTTGGCTACAACACGATGCCTAGTAGCAACGACACACATCCACGTGAAATGAACCCTCACATAAATATGATCAAATGCAGATCACGTGGCCAGGAGGAAACAGTTCGGAAGCATGGAGATTCTCTTCATGAGCGAATACACACGCTGAAGTACTCCACAACTCCCATACGTGACAGGGAACTTATCTTCTAACTAACATATTCAGGGAAACGGACTCGTTGCGCTAAAGCTGCATCGCTGGAATTTAGATAAAAACAACAATAAGTTTTACATGTAGAACTTTGGAAACGTCTTACATATTTATACTGTTTCTCTCACAGACAGTGCCTGTAAAGTGTGTGTTATCGAATCTTTTCCTAATCTGGAAATCCTACTTTTCACAGATCGTCACTTATACATAATATAACCAAGTGCACCAGTAATTATTGGTATTAATGTGAGCATATGATCAAGTTAGAGGAGTTGTAGCTTTCGAAGAAGTCCATACATATTCTCTTTTTTGCTGTCTTCAGAAGTGATGATCACATCCTTTGGTCTTCTCCTCTTTTTGACTGTATAGGATATTTTTCTCTTCTCTTGCAATAACTATATCAAACTGGTTATGTTTTGATATGAATATTTCATCAATGTTCCTTGTGTTGATATATATGTTTGTATTCAACAGCAGAGGTTTCGTTAATATTTGTCTCAAGGCAGTCTTTTCTGCAGATAACATTGTATATCGCAATGTGAGGTCACACCTTGATAACACTTATTTTTTGGCAGCTGCTGAATTCTTATCTTAGCTATATCTTGTTCTTGGATTTCAAAAGTGTAACTTTCAGAAGTGATGTGAAGTAGCTGTCAGATGTCTAAGAGAAGGTAACATTTCTGGTTAATATTATCATCCTCCTTAAAGAGGCGAGTTGTCAGAATCATTAGCAACTCGAGCAAAATCTATCTTTACGTTCTGAGATCATGTTTCGCCGAGGTCATCTTTACTTTTCATTCTTTCGGGGTCGATAAAATTAATACCAGTTTATCCCCACCCCTGAAATTGCTGGCCTTGTGCCAAAATTTGAAATCAATATTGTCATCTTTCTCAAGATGTATAAACATTTTGTGGTATGTATAGTGTTTCTCTTCTCAGTCTTTACTGGTCTATGCTAATCCTGCACTTCTTGATTCACGTGGGGAATTCATCAGAAAATGAATGTTTCTTGAGGAGTTCACTACCGACCCGCAGGATGTTATTCATGTTTTTCACCTTACTTTTGAGCCGCTTCTTCCTGTTTTTTTTCCAAACAAATTTGTCAAAGTCGGTAGGTAGGTAGATAGGTAGGTAGGTAGGTGAATAAATGTTATATTTATACCAGTAATACCATGGGGGAAATTAAGTATTAGAGTTCCGTAAAATAAGTAATGGACTATACCTGGATCGATATTATTGATTAAAGCCCTCGAAGGTGGTACCCCAATATGGACACAAAATGATGAATGAAACCAATAAAAGATTTGCGGTTGATTATATTTTTATTTGGTTTTGATGGAGATATTCCAGTTTATTCTTGATATGTTTTGATTGATCTGAGCCACGAAACTCCATATAATCTCAGAAATATTTCGACTATCAATCGAGAGTTACTAAAATTATACATTCTAAATCATTTACCCATAACTTTCTATCACTTCCGTCTTTGCAATCATCTTCGACCTCCTAAATATTGAATATCGAGTGGTATTCTTTCGTATTCTTCTTGGTAAACATTAAGGAAATTGAAGAATGAAGCAATGTGTTTTACAGTAATAAACATTAAAATTCCGATGCAAAATTTTAAAATATTAATGAAAAAGATATGAGGAGAAAAGCTGTCATTATGGCATTGTCGGTTTTTGCTGGTATTTCAAGTAAAAGAAATCGTTCTTCTTTAGAAAACTATAACAATTGGTTGTTAGCTCTAAGCATACACATCACCACATTTTCCTCTCTCGTTTTCTCTTCATTCTCTCTCACTCCCTCTCTCTCCTGTCTCTCTCTCTCTTTCACTCTACCATTCTCTATCTAATTCTGTCTGTGTGTCTATGCTGTTATCTGTGCATACGCATCTTGCATATGTATACATGTGTGAATGAATATCCTGTATTTCCTCTGTCTACACCTCTATCGCTTTTACTTTCTACACCCATCTCTATATTTATACTTCAACACACTTTGTTTCACCACATCCCATTCATCTCTTTCGCAAATATTCATTTCTCTCTTATTCTTTCCAGTTTAGCATTAACTTTCTCCCTTCCTTTTATTATTCTGTCTCTCCCTCTCTCTCTCTCTCTCTCTCTCTGTATATATATATATATATATATATATATATATATATATAT
>NC_068991.1:35878883-35880589 GCF_001194135.2 Octopus bimaculoides | reverse complement strand
AATAGGCAACAGGATATCAAGTAATGATGCAGTACGACCGTTTCAAGTGCCTCCATTTAATTGAACAGTGCAATCATTACATCAATTTAAATGCGATGCCATCTTCAGCTGCACAAATAAATAACTAGAATTTAACCAGTTGGACACATTAATATAATTTTTCTCAAATATTTTAACAGATCAAGAAAATGGAAGAAATTCACATTGTCGCTATGTAGCTAAGAATCACATGAAGCCTATTGGGGTCATAGTGTTGTAAAGGATTGTAATTCATTTCTAATTCATTTATCTCTTTAGCAACTACTAAATCTAAGACTAAAAGACTGTGTCCATTTTGAATGAAGAACAAGAGTGAGTTGACAGCTCATGGCTAGGTATCGTCATAAATATTGTCATATGTATCCCTTTTCCCCAGGGAGGAAAGAAGAGTAGTCAATCGGATATAAAGTAACTGTCTATAAAAAGAGGCTTGTTAGGGGAAGACTTTAAATCATGTTAATTACCAGTTGAAAAGGGCAACATGCTAAGAAACCTAAAATATTAATACAGAGGAAATTTTATTGGGGGGTACTATGGGTGATCGTTTATAAACAATATTGTTATGTTGTATACAAAATTAAATTTAAGATTTTCAAAAATGATATCATAACCAAAATAGGTAAAATGTGTGTATATATCAATTATAAACATTAAAAAGAAAAGATTACATAGAATCAGTTTAATATTTATTCATGTATTTAATTAATTACATATTAGGTGATTTCTATAAAGATTGTTCAAGACATTTACTTATGAAGTAACTGGAAAGATAAACATGCTATCTATATATTAATTTTAAACCATGAATCAGAGAAAATAAAGATGTGTACAGATACACACACATTTATATATGTCCCCTCTGGGTTGGCCCCTTGTGGGCAATAAAAAAATCACACATTTATATATGTGCACGCATGCGCACATACACAAATATTTATACATTTATATAGATATAGTACAACCATCTCGCATAGACTTAAGTAACTGAAAAATATCTATTTAAGAACAAGAAAAATAACAATTTATAAGGGATAAGAGGTCAATAGGGTATGTGCATATATGTATATATACACATACACAAATATTTATACGTTTATATGGATTCCGTGACGTCAACACACACACACATACAGAATACACACACATATAATGAATGTCATGGCATGTGAATCAACACAAACACACGTACGCTATTTGTGACATATATACACACACATAGTCTTTGGGCTCTATCTCTCTCTCTCTCTTTCTCTCTCTCTCTCTCTCTCTCACTCTCTCTCTCTATCATACTCTAGGAAAAAAGTAGACTTTTTGACACACACAATATTTTAATCATTTAGAAATATTTTTAAGTGAATGTAATTTCAAAAATGTAAGTCGTTTGTACAGTAAGTATTTATATTTTAGATTTCTTTAAACAGACAATATCTTAATGTTTTTTTTTTATTATTTTCAAGTGAGTACCATTACAAAAATTGTTTTTGGCATATGTAAAAATATTCTAAAGTGAAAAAGAATTCAAAGATACGGTAAATATTTCGTGAAAGACCAGTTTGTAACCTCGGTGTGAAATAATTTTTTTCCATCGGTTTTTTTTGTTTTTTTTGTTTTGAGTGCATTCAACGTATCTCAGCTCTAAAGATTTGGTTGCTACTTCTAGCACGCCC
>NC_068991.1:35876136-35878564 GCF_001194135.2 Octopus bimaculoides | reverse complement strand
ATATATATATATATAGTTCAAGTTTACATAAGACAAAAGACAAAAATAGGTGAGGGAGCAACTTACAGGTGTATTAGTTTGACGCTCGAGAAGAATGGGAAAATCTTTGACGTTTCCAGCCTACGCTCTTCGACAGAAAGGGTTGAGAGCAAAAATTGGAGAGAGAATGAATAAATGGGGAGAGAAAAAAAATGTTACTTTTAACAGTTCAACATGATCATGATGATGATGATGTGTGTGTGTGTGTGTGGAAAATTATCAATTGATATGATAAGGGAAGATAATCGCAAGAATCAGGAATTCTTCCGAAGTTGACATGTCGTTAACTAAATAGACAGGATGATTTCTGGAGATAAGAGTGCAGTGATTGACCTGCCTATGTCTAGGTAAGTGTCATCTGCTTGACAAACGTGCTAACCTACCTCCAGCAATCAAGGGACAGAGACATATACAAATAGAATGGATGTCAGAATCTTACTGATTTTAATGTCTATTGAGAGGATTTCCTCTACGAATCAGTCCCACTGGTACTGCCATATTTTTCTAAGTTTGGTTATAATCTTCTTGAGTCCATCTACCTTTATTCATAGCACCTTTGTATGATACGCTTTCATTAATCCTAGGTAGCTTCCTTTGTGTCGAACAAAAGAGTTAGAGACAGACCGTTGATACACAGGTTCTGAGTTCGGAAACTGATTTTCCACGTTAAACACTTAAGTACGAACATATTTTAGCCATATTTTATTCCTATGTCATCTGAAAAGGATGTAATAATTCCAACAGTTTGGTTATTCAATTTTGCTTTTGGCTTTTCTTTCCTAAATATTAATAAACATAAATGTATTAGAGGAAAAAGGACAACAAAAACCAAGGCAGGACGAGTATCTCAAATCATTTAGAATATTCAATTAGAGTAAGGTGAACTTGAGGTACTTAATCAATTAATTAGTTAATTAATTAATTATTGGATGCCTTACAGCTGTTTCTTGGATATCCCAAGTGATAGGTTAGCATCTCTATAAACTGGTATTCCGTCATCAGAGACATGCTGAATATGTAAGAAAGTTCTAGACAGGGAATTCACAGTTTATAAAGGAATAAAATACTAGATAGAAGAATAAAGAGTAAAGCAGTAGATAGAAGAATACAGACAGGAGAATGAAGTTCACAGCTCATCTTCTTCCAGAGGGTATGGAGGTACTTCAATGAAGGTATAGATCCTTAAGTATAATCCTAGGTAAATTCAGGCAGTATTTTGAATATTGCGTTCATATTGAAGGAATAGATCAAGTAGTTAACTAGTATGAAATGGTCCATGCGGGTATATAGAGTCAGAAAGACAAACATTATGATAGACAGATAAGGGTTGTGAGTGAATAGAAGCGAGAGGAGAAAGAGAGAAAAGAAAAGAATGGAAAAGGTGCGGGAAAGAAGGAATGAGGACGAAGGTAAATCAATATATATATATATATATATATACTAATATAAACAGCTAGGCGAAATGTGATACAATAAATGAAAAATATAATCATCACTGAACGTTACTAAGGTTGTCCAGACACCTACAATGCTAGAAATAAGAGCTAAAATGCTCTTAATGCTTTAGAAAAAGCACAAAAATGTATACAGGGACTGCAATCACCACAAACGCTGACTCGAGAATTCCTTAGACTGAACGTCCAGTGTCGGCTAATTCCGTAGCCTTCATCTGTAAGGACCATTTGTTCGGTAGATTCCGTCCCAATCCTCCTGTCAGCATATATGTATTAACCATAAGAAGTTATGGAATATTTAGCGGATAGCTAAATATTACGGTAATATAAAATTTCAATGGACACTTTTGCCGAAACGGTTAGTTACGGGGACGTATACTCACCAACATCGATTGTCAAGTAATGGTGGGGAGACAAACACAGACATACAAATATATATATATATACATATATATAGATATAGATATATCTACATCTATCTATCTATCTATCTACACACACACACACACACACACACACATGTATGACGGGCTCCTTCGAGTTACCGTCTACCAAATCCACTTACAAGATTTTAGTCGGCCCGAGGCTATAGTAGAAGACACTTGCTCAAGGTGCCACGCAGTGGGACTGAACCCAGAAACATATAGTTGGGAAGCAAACCTCTTATCACACAGCCACGCCTGCTAAGAATAAGAGCTAGAATACTCTTAATGCTATAAGAAAAGCACAAAAATGTATACATATATGCTGACAGGGTCTGCAATCGCCCCAACACCGTCTAGAAAATTCATTAGACTGAACGTCCAATTTCGGCTAATTCTGTAGCCTTCATCAGTAAGGACCGTTCGTTCAGTAGATTCCGGAACACTCCGACAGTCTGCATATATGTATTTACCATAAAAATTTATGGATGATTGCATTTTTTTGCTTTTCCT
>NC_068991.1:35870540-35874974 GCF_001194135.2 Octopus bimaculoides | reverse complement strand
ATATATATATATATATATATAATTTTAAAAAACGTGTAGTAAACAAACGAACATATACTAAATACACACTCGAACAGAAACCACAGAAGGTCACCAACTCTTCATCGGTTATCAGCTAGAGGGTCAAACGCAATTTCAGCCTTTATTGATAATATTGTTTTTCATTCTGGAGGCGCAAGCAAGAAACCTGTTGGGAATGGGACTAAAACATAACAAAACGAGAGAGCTCGAGACGAGACCGTTAGTGGATGGACAAGGGACAAAACAATAAACAGAATAAAGGCTTAGGGCCACACTAAGACAACAATTAATAATGATAATAATACATATATATATGTATGTATGTATATTTGTGTGTATGCGTGTACGTATGTGTATATGTATACATAATTAAGAATAATATATAGCATGATTAAAAACTTATTGACTAGCATATAATAAAAAGTTATATAGATAAAATCAATGCATAAATGTATAATTATATAGATAGGATTATAATTAATGGCACTGAAAGAACATTGCTTATATTCTAGAAGTAGCCGTCATTAAATTATATTAAATATTCATAAAAAATAATAGTAAATAATTGTAAATATAAACATATAAACTGTAGACAACAAAGAAAGAAAACAAAAAATTTACAAGGAAAATTTCTTTCGAGTAACACTTTCATTAGTCATTTGATTTTGATTTTTGTCTTTTTTAAACTCCCCATTAATGTCGTGGCTAGTTTAAGAATTCAGTTGCTCATCTCCACGTGACAATGTAAACAGTATACAGGTAATAAGACCTGAAGATTAGCTAAGCTGGTTTTATGTAAGTTACAATTTATGTAACAAGCATCGCTTTTCTATGACGCGTTCATTGTCCATTTTTTACCTGTTTTATTCGTTTCTATTTTTTTTATTCGCATTTTAGCAACTTTAGTTGCTAAATAGTGAATTGTTATATAGCCAAAAATGGCTATAATGGTGAGAAAAAAGAGGTGTGACGATAATAACCGGCGAACTTATCACTTTTCTACTGTTGAATTCTTTCACCTGACATTGGTCATAATACCCCTTCATAGCACTTATTTAGTTTTCAAACCAGTTTGTTTATTTCTTTTTTTCTACTTCCTATCCAAAGCAGCGCGACACAATTTACTATTCCCAGCAATTCCTTGCCACGTCAGCTTCTTAAAATACATAGGTTTATTGGATATGTCAGAATATCGGTTTTTTTATGCATAGTTTCGTGTTTAGTATGCTACAGGCATACTATTTTATTTCGTGTTTCTCTGGGATAGAAGGTATTAATTAATGTTAGACTTCACTGTCAAAGAGAATAACTTCTGATAGGTGCACTTCTCTATTATAGCAAAAAGAGCATTTCAATGACTGGATTTTCTCTTCTCGGTTTCAAAATATTTGAGCATCCATCATCTACTAAATCTGAACAGAATGAGGTGAAACCCATCTTGAAGTAATGCTCCCACGCTCGGTACAGTACTACTGCTACACACAGGGACATTTTGATTGCATTAGTGTAAAAGTCACTTATTGGTTGCCATTCGCAAACACACCAGCCTCAATCCTACTGACCTGCTGTCTCTGCTCTCTGCCGCTACTACAATAGCTTCTCTCCTCAGAATCGACTGGCATTGCACCATTTCTACTCGAGCATCATCACTCATTCACTTCTGCTCTTCTCAATTTTGGTATCCGCTTATCCTTGGTACCACACTGATCATTTGTCAATCTTCTTGAATTCACAATGTTTGCATGTGTGTTCTACAAACATCAGCTTGCAAAAGTTTGGCTATTGAAAAACATGGGTAACCATTTTCCAGCACTTAATGAAATGCAGTTCTTCTACACAGCCTTACTCACTTCTAATTAATTACCTTCAACATGGCCGTAATCACTTTTTCGATACTAGAAACTGTCAAACATTATAGTCAATCATTGGAACGAAAATCAAAATGAGAAGAGAGGGGGATGAGAGACAGAAATCGTGAGTGAGTGAGAAATGGGAGGAAAACAATGCTGCTGAGAATGGGGAAGGATATAGTGGTAGTGTGGTGGTGGTGGTGGTGGTGGTGGTGGTGGTGGTGGCTATGATCATGGTGGTTGGGGTGATTGTGTTGGTAGTTGTGATGATGGTAGTGGTTTCTGTAGTACAATATTGATTGTGGTGGCCATATAGCATGCTAGTGATGCTGATAATGATGAGGATCATTATGATGATAATGATGGTCTTGGTGATGATGTGCTTGGCAATATTAATTACATCGATTATATTGATGAGACTGATCGTTGTAGTGACAGGGGCGTGAAAGATGTAGGGAGTGAATATTGACGATATTAATGCTGATACTTATGATTAAAAAGTAGTAGTAGTAGTAGTAGTAGTAGTAGTAGTAGTAGTAGTAGTAGTAGTAGTAGTAGTAGTAGTAGTAGTAGTAGTAGTAGTAGTAGTAGTAGTAGTAGTAAACAACGACGATGTCGATATTGATGAGGATTTAGCGGAACCGGATGATTACAGCAGTCAGTAAAATAGTACTGTAAGACCGAATTAGTGACTTTGCCAACATTTTGTTGTTTAAAGACTACGACCTCCAGGTAAGATACCACTACTACCCCACAAAGACATTCCAAATTAACCGACATATTATTTTTACTTGAATTACTCAATTGAATTATTATACGGAAACAAAGATCATTCGAAAAATCGGTGTAATACACAAACGCTTTCACCAGATGTCCGGAGCTGGTTTAAATGAAATAGCAGAAGAACTGAGAAAGAATTCTAATATATCTTGCGGGCATCATTTTCACATCTGCAGGAACATTTGGAGTAAATATTTTACGGTTTCCCTTTATTATTTTCTTTATTGTTGATGTGTGTCCAGTTGTTATGAATTCTGACAGCCTTACCTGACTGAGATGGATCTCGCTCAAGATGAAACTTAATATACTAAAGGGATAAAATACAGAGAATATTGATTTTCATTACCACCACAACAATTACCAAACAGCAACAATAATGCGAAGTTTAAGGAATAGGAGGAGAATGAAAACTAAATAGGAAGAGGGTAGCATTTCATGCACTTTGACTAATCTCGAGTTCAACTGTGAAAATCCAATTCCAATTTTCATTTTTGTTTCTTCTGTCGATTATTACGTTTCAAACTGTTTGATTTTTGTTCACCAAATGTCATATCTACTCTGTGTATGCTTCGATTATGCTTCGATTATTACTGAACGGTTAAATTTATATTTCATTCAAAACTTTACAACATTTATATCCATTGAGCTAGGGTGTCAAACTTGTTAGCATTCCAGGTTTGACTGCAGCAAAATTAGATCATTTTCATTGGTTTAGATAACAAAAGAATTCCTGAATCTCTCATGTGTTGTGATTTGACTAAAGGGAACTAGTATCCATCATGATTGTACTCTGACTTCAACTCAAAGCTTGCTAACAGGATATATTTTAAACAAAAAAAAATTTAATTACATAAGTAATATAATTTTACATAAAATTGAGCCAGGAACTGAACTATACACATAGAACTTATGTCTATAATGTAAGTTCTAAAATGGAACTTATATCTATTGTTGCATTAAGCTATCGTTCTTTTAACAACGATGACGCCAAATGGCAGAAATGGAATAATGTCTATTTCCATTTTGAATTAAAATCACACCAGTGTCAACTTTGCCATATATACACCTCCAGGCTCGATACATGAGTTACTAATCATATACTGGACATCATTCTATTGATTACTAATATGTAACGTAGTGGCGCAAAAATCCATATAAATACATTCATATTAGGATGCGCTTAAGAGGCTCATTAAGTGTGAGCAAACGTTTCATTATACATCTGTATATTTGCATAAACACACGTTTATGGCTACTTAAAGATGTTAGATATTTGCATTCTTGCATAAATGAAGGTATATATTTTACTTTGGGCATAGAACTGTTTCGGGGAGTTACATGCATATAAATTCATACGATGATATATCTTCTTCAGATATATCACCTTATATATATATATATGAGAAATGTCTCCAAAACTCTTGTCATGTGTCTTAAATTTAGATTTGAATTGAATTATCCCGTCCTCGAATTTAATTCATTTCTCAACAGAAACTTCCTCCCATGAGGTACAATCACAATTTCACCCTCCCTATTCATCTCTCTCTCTCTCTCTCTCTCTCTCTCACACACACACACACACACACACACACACACACAAACACAAACACACACACACACGCACACTCCTTCTCTGCAAACATATAATTCAGTTGCAGCTATGAATAAATGAGTTGTTTATTTATCTCAGGACGTCCCAGAGAAAAATTGTAAGCTAAACTTTTAACATTGTAATCCGAATATATGTGTGTGTGTGCGTGCGTGTGTGTGTGTGTGTGTGTGT
>NC_068991.1:35867984-35870234 GCF_001194135.2 Octopus bimaculoides | reverse complement strand
AGATAGATATACACGAAATGTCTCCGAAACTCTTGTCTTGTGTCTTAAATTTAGATTTGATTTTAGTTTTCCCGTCCACGAATTTAATTCATTTCTCGACAAAAACTTCCTCCCACGAGGTACAATCTCAATTTCACCCTCCCTATTCATCTCTCTCTCTCTCGTCCTCCCTGTCTGTCTCTCTCACTCTCTCTCTGAAAACGTAGTACAGTTGGTGCTATAAATAAATGGGTTGTTTATTCACAACAGGGATACTGTTACAGAGCAATATGGCAAGTTTGTGCAATCAAATGAAGAAGCAGAAGCAAAATTGATGCCGATAAAGAAGAGGATGAAACGGAGAAAGTTAGCTGATGATCCTAGGATAGAAAAAGCACGCAGTGAAGTACAAGAGGCATTCAGCAACTATCAAAAAGTTGCGAACAACGATACGAAACAAACTTTACAAAGAAAGAAAGAGGGTCTAGAACAGGTGTACCAAGAGATTGAAGAAGAGGAACTGGATGAAATGATCTCCTAGATCGAAAATGCAAATGCAAAGAGTAAGCACAGAGAACGCTGGAGGCTGATTAACTCCATCACTGGTCGCAAAGCTGCAAAGCTGGGAATCATCAAAGGGAAATCAAAGGACGAGAGAATTAAGAAGTGGTACACTCATTTCTACAATTTGGGAAGGATCTAAAAGTTGACAGTGAAACAAAAATGAAGAATTAGCAAAGATATTTGACGGTTTGCAAATCAAGGATGGAGACTTCACAAAACAAGAAATACAAAGTAACTTGAAAGAACCTGAAAGAAGGAAAACAAGTAACCTGAAAGAAGGAAAACAAACTGGTCCTGACAATGCTGATGACCTGACATTACTAACAGAGAGGACAGATCAGGCACAGAAGGTGCTGAGCAGATTAGAGTAGGAATCGGGGAAGGTATGAGTGTACTGTAACGCAAAGAAAACAGCTGCAAGTATTCAACCACGAAATGCTTGTGTAAGTGAAAGTGAGAGACGGTAAGTCGCTGAAGGTAGTTGAAAATTTCAAATACCTTGGTGCGTCGACACAAAGTACTGAAGAAGACACCGTAGCAAGGAAACCTCTTACCTGGAGTGCATGCCATAAATTGAGAAAGGTATGGAGTTCAAGTTAGCAAGGAAATTGAAAGTGAGGTTGTTTCTGGCAACAGTGGAGTCTGTTCTTCTATACGGGGCTGAAACGTGGACGCTCACTAAAGCATTGAAGAAGCAGTTGGATGGTTGTTATACAAGGATGCTTAGAATGGCACTCAATGTCTCCTGGAAGAGTCATACAACAAATACTGACTTGTACCAGGGACTACCAAAAGTAACATTCAAGACACAGCATAAAAGAATGAGGCTAGCTGGACACTGCATCAGACACACTGAGGAAATTGCTAACAAGCTAGTGCTCTGGCAAGCAACAGAAGGAAGAACCAGGAGAGGAATGAGGAAGACGACCTATATCGACAACTTGCTGGAGGATACTGGTAAGGAAGGGGTACAGGAGCTAGGGACCATTATGGAGGATCGAGATTGAATGGGGAAAACGTGTGGAAATAGTCTTGGGGTGTCCTGTGGGACGACCTAGATAGATAGATAGATAGATAGATAGATAGATAGATAGATAGATAGATAGATAGATAGATACGAAATGACTCTGAAACGCTTGTCCTGTGTCTTAAATTTAGATTTGTATTTAATTTTGAAGAGAATTTTTTGATGAGGGGTAGCTCCATTTTCGTAATTTTGGGTAATGTCTTAAACATTTGTGAAAATGAAAAAATTTGAACTTTCTTTCACTGCATAGTTCTAGGTTCTTGCTCAGTGGAATCTTGCGCAATTCCTTTTGCCGGATTTGTTGTCTGTGGATTCTTGCACGTTGACAGAGGGAATTGTTTCTTTCACCAATGTAATTTTCTTTGCAGTTGGAGCAAGTAATACAGTGTATAAGATTCTGCATCTTGCGGTTCATGTCTGCATTTACTTCGAACCAGAATGCGCTCTTGGATTTTATGTGGGAATGACTTTCTAAGTATTTAAAGTTGCTGTAGCTGTTGTTGTTGTTGTTGTTGTTGTTGTTGTTATAGTTGTATGTTCCACATCTGCTATCTCCACATTCTTTTACAGAGAATTCTGAGTCCTTTTTCGAGGTATATTTTGCTCTCGTGAAGTGTTTTTTGAGATTTTTCTGGTTGGTGTCTACTGTTTCGTTAGGAGTTTTTATCAATCAGATATTT
>NC_068991.1:35862170-35864600 GCF_001194135.2 Octopus bimaculoides | reverse complement strand
ATATATATATATATATATATAATTAGTTTACATTTATAAACAAGAGGTGATCATAACAAGACACCTTACATGCTAAAAGGAGCAGTCAAAGCCTAAGACACGGTTAAGAGTAATTTAGAAGGGGAAGAAAAATAAAAGCATTGTCAATAGTTACGACTTGTACCTAGATTTCGAACATTAATGAACAAATAAAATAATTTGTTATCCGTGTTCTCATCAGCAAAGGCGCTACAATTAACGTATAATTATGGGACAAAAAAGACAGCACATGTCTCATCTTTATACATTATAATTTTTCAAATCCACCGCGCAAGCGCAGTTATAGTCGGCAGCAAATAAAAATTATATGTGCCGACTTTCTTAAAAATTACGAAAACCGTATTAGGAAAATATATATAGGAATCATATAGTAACAGCAGAATCAGAGAAACAAACAAGCTGGTCTTACCACCAAATTATATTGACACAAATAGTCATCGTGATTATGACTGTTCATGGCTTTGGTGTTACTTGATAAGCTTTCTCCATACTGGTGGGTTTTTCGCTTGAGTTTGCCGCAGTATCTTTGAAAATCAGTTACGTCTTTTATAGTTTCTTTTCCCCTTGCATAATTGGGAGTAAAGAATTTGTCTGGGGAATCTGCTGTCGTCCAGACTAGTGAATAGAGATGGCCCAATTTTTCTCCACGACAATGCACGTCTCTTCAAGCTACGGTCCAAAAGTTGCAAATCCTGAATTATGAGATTTTGCAACATCCTTCCTATTTCCCTGATATCTTTCCTACAGATCATCACTTATTTCAGCATTTTGAGCTTTCCTAAGCTATAAAACATTCTGAAGTAGATAAGAGGTAATTGAAGCATTCAGACAGTTTATCACAGCAAAAGATAAATTTTTTTTGAGGATGGAATATATGACATAGAGAAACGTTGGGTAAACGTCATGAATGAATATGGATCATACTTTGATTAAATAATTCAGCTCTCTAGCGCTTCTCAAACATTTATTGTTACCTTTCAAATACGGCATTTCATGTGAAACAACCTACTATTAGATAAACTTTGAAAACCTGTTGAATCGTCAACAATACATGACAGATACATTGCTTTTACCTTTTCCGTTTGCCTAGGCAACAGTTTGAACTCAGTTTAATGAGATATATGTCAAGGAATTCCCTGCTGTATTTAAGATAAGGGAAACAATGATTATATTTTTCTCTAAATGTATATCCAGAAATAGTAATTTTAACATGGAACCTTAAATTAGTAAAATTTTAATCGCATTGTTATGCAGGAAGGGTGCTAAATGCTTACAGTAAGGAACTGGAAATTCATAAGGAGAGGAACCTTTAAGCTAGACGAAATGATACTGCAAATGGGAAAAAAAATTACCTTGATATTTTAACACGATGAAATTTATATACAGTTAATGTGCAATGCGGCGAAGACCATTCTCACACAATAAGAAATATTCAACTTATTTTTAATATCAAACTCCTGCTTTGTTCAGAAAATCTTGAGTGTTAAATCTAATAAAGATAATATAATTTTATAAAATTAAGGAAACCTTGAATGTTATTTAATTCGAATAAGAAAAACTTTAAAGGTTAATTCTTGTAAACTTTTAAATCTGTTTTATTTGTCTAAGACCCATCATGTGTTATTCCCAGAAAAATAACCTTTAACCAATGCAATTTCTTTCTCTTCAATTTTTATAATATACAGACATCTACATACAGTTCGTTATCATGTACGTGGAGATGGTCAGAGATATATATTTAGTAGATAATCGAAAGATTGATGTTTCATAAAACAAGGTGTGAGTGAGATAGAAAGAAAAGTATAAGAAATTATAATATATGACAGAGGGTAGAGAAGAGAATAACTAAAGTATAAGAAATGAAACTGTAGAGTGAGTCAAAGAAAGAGAGTTAAACAGGGAAAGGTAAATGTAGAAATAATAAGCGCAAAGAGAGAAAAAGATTGAAGGGACGGGGAAAATAATGACATGAACAAAATGAGAGGTTTCAAGTAAAGGAAATTTGAGTAGGAGAGTGGAATAAAGAAAATGACAAATAGCAAGATTTAAATAAATAAATAAATAAGATGGTGGGATAGGAATATAGAAGCGATTGAAAGAAAAATATAAAGGAGTATTGTAAAAAAAAAATAGAAAATGTATTGTAATGAGATAATGAATACGTGTATTTATATGCATACATAGTCGCAGGAGTGGTTGTGCGGAAAGAAGCTTGCTTCCCAATCAGACGGTTCCGGGTTCAGCCACACTGCGTGGTAACTTGGGCAAGTGCCTTCTGCTATAGCTTTGGGTTGTTTAAAGCCTTTGTGAGTGGATTTGGTTGACGGAACTCTAAAGAAGCCCGTCGTATGTGTGCGTGTGTGTGTGTGTGTGTGTGTGTGTGTGTGTGCG
>NC_068991.1:35852758-35861626 GCF_001194135.2 Octopus bimaculoides | reverse complement strand
TTCTACCCACTTTTCACGCAACAATCGAAACAATTCATCTTTAGATTTAGGTTTCTGTCCAGTTTTTCGTATAGCTCTATCTAGTATGCTCCAACGATTTTCAGTTGGGTTCATGTCAGGAGATTGGTTCAGCCAAGGAAGCTTTTTGATCCCATTTTCAGTCAGCCATTGTTGATTCTTTTTCACTGTGTGGCCTGGAGCCCCATCTTCCATGAATAAAAACTCATTTTTCGTTATGTTATCGTGTGAAAACATCGAAAGTAGTCCTTGCTTAAGTATTTCGATGTATTTTTCAGATTTTATGGTTCCAACACATTCGACCAGCTCAGAACAACCATTGATGGTGACAGCTCCCCATACCATTACAGAGATACCACCATGTTTCATAGTTGGTTGAATCATTTCAAACCAAGTTCTTGATTGGGAAGCCTCCAGACCCAAACACGTCCACTGTCTGAAAATAATGCAAATCTGGATTCATCTGAGAAAATCACTCTATCCTAAAATGAACTGGATTTTCTGATATCTCCTTAGCCCATTTCTTTCTTTTCATGAAATTAATTGGTTGAAAGAGAGGTTTTCTTTTAGCTGCTCGTACATAATACCCAAGCTTATGCAGATATGTTACACATGTTCTTGGACTAAGTTTTAGCTGTTTTGCAATGTCAGAAGCCTTCGAACTGGGTTCGTTTTCCATAATTCTCTTCAAACAGCAAAAGAATTTCAGATCGTAAGACAACTTAATCCTGAGAAAGGTCAGCATAGATTGAACGATATCTAAGGATATCTCGTGAAACATCATTTCAATCGAATTATCACGTATCACCTGTAATCTGTATTATAATGGAGAAAGCTGCTTATTAATTAGGTATGTAACAGTTACTAATGAAAAGCAATTATTGGAAATTTTTCTATATTATAATTTTTTTTATAAATTCATGTTACAAGAAATTTCCTGTAATTTCGATTTCTGAACTTTATTGAATATTTGAACTAGAAGCTTTTCACTAATTTAAATACTCATTGCTTTCACCGCCGAGTAGATTTAGTAAACAATGTTAACTTGTTGCAGGCGAAATTTCTTGTTTTCATTTGCAACAGTCTCTCTCTCTCTCTCTCTCTCTCTCTCTCTCTCTCTCGCCTCTATTTTCATTAATCCACACTTTATTCTATATACGCAATGTAAAAAAAATTATTTATTGAATGAATAAATGCTATGAAATAGTATAATTAAGAAGTGATTTTGTTGGTCTGGCTGTTTGGAACGCTATAAGCCTTACAATAGTAACTATCTGACCGCTGCTATTTCTAGCTAGGCTTACCTTCACGTTTCTTTAAATTACAGATATATTGATATATTACAACTCCGATAAGTTACTGAAAGTAATATTTACTAAACAAGTGAGATTTTTATAAATTGAAGCTTTCGGGAAAATTTACTTCCTGAACTTCCTTTTATTATTGAATATTTCAAGTTCACAAATTTAAATATTCGGTACAAGATAGTTTGCCATTCTTTCTCGTACCAGTTTGCCATTCTTTCGCTTGAACCCGCACATTTCATTAATTTCTGTAAGAAAATGTTTATTAATTTGATTTTTGCGCGGTGTGTTCACCTCTATGTCTTTGTAATCAGTCACATATGCACATGTATGATTCCGTATGTACGTTTGTATATATTTATGGATGTGTGTGTGTGTGTGTGTGTGTGTGTGTGTGTGTGTGTGTGTGTGTGTGTGTGTGTGTGTGTGTGTGTGTGTGTGTGTGTGTGTGTGTGTGTGTGTGTGTGTGTGTGTGTGTATGTGTGTGTGAAAGAGACATACAGACAGACAGACAGACAGAGTGAGTGAAGAGGTGTGTTTTCGTTTTCATGTATACGTACATACATAATACATATGCATACATCTTTTTCTCATACATGCGTGCGTGTAGGTGTTGTGGCGAGTGTGATTGATACCCTTGGGGGATTGGAAGAATGGACTAACCGAACTCTTATAAAGAGTAGCTTATTGGTTGAGACAACAGGTTCGGCAGGAGTCGTCGAGAGGTCAGTGAGAGTCGGTGTGTTAGTTCTCGCATTGAACTCGCACCGAATCCGGTGTGTTAGTGCGAACTGAACTCGCACTGAACCCGTAAGTTGCCGTAATGGTGGTTGTTCGAATTACTGTGTGTTGGTCCCATCGCTAGAATGTTGTAGGGGTTCGATTTCCCTGCTCACAATATATCGGATATTGCTGTGCAGTTTTTAAGCAGCTAGAGGATATGTCTTCTTGGAGTTAAAATATCGCACTAAAGTCCGTTCGAGCGAAAAAGAAGACTGCTAACAAGAGCGCTTAGTACAACGAAAATCAAAAGTGCTGTGTGCAACGAACATTACAACATCTGGCAGCGAGATGTCTCGGATGTAAAAGCGGCGACGAGATATTGGAAGCTTGCGTCGGATGTTAACATTTTTTCTTTTTTTTTATACGAAATCAAAGAAAAAATTCATTAACATGGAAAGACTTATTGGCTTGCGTGGTGCAGTTGCAACAGCAACAACAGCAGTTACAACAACGACTACAACAACAACAATACCAACAGTTACTGGAATTAATGTTGAAGAAGTCTGAAAATACTTCAGGTTCGTTCTCGTCAGACGGCGTAGTAAACTCAGTTGGAGAATTTATTTATAACCCAGAAGAAGGTACTACTTTTTCTGCATATTTTAGAAGATACGAAGAAATCTTCAAAGAAGAATGTAAAAATTGGAATGACGAGAAGAAGGTACAACTAATTTTAAGAAAGTTATCCCCTGCCGAACATGAAAAATACTGTAATTATATTCTGCCGAAGAAACCAGATGAGATTTGTTTCGAGAATTTTCAGTGAAAGAAGTTCCCTGTTCAATACTCGTTAAGAGAAAATCTATGCTATGGGTGCAGAGGTTTACATTTTAGAAGTAATTCCCCTTTTAAAAATCGTAAATGTTTTGAGTGTGGAAAATGTGGACATAAAAGCTTGCATTGTATAGCGAAACAAAAAAAAAAGGATCAAACAAAAAAAAAATCCTAGAAAGGATGTATTGTTAACAAAAATTCTAAGCGAGGCTCAGGAAAGAAAATGTGTGTCCATAAAAATGAATAATGTGAATATCAAGTTACAACGAAATACTGCAGTGATATCATGATAATTAATACAGATACATGGAGAAATATAGGGAAACCTAGAAGGAAACTTCGAAAATTGCGGGAGGTGTTTCTGGAAAAAAATTGTATTTTGATATCGGTGACAAGGTGTGTTTCAAAACATATAAAAATGGAATACAAGGTTGGAAAGATGAAGTAGTAAGACAAAGAATAGGAGAAATGACATATATGATAAGAGGCGAAAAATGGGAACACAAAAGACGTTTAAACCAGCTAAAAAATAGATATACCGAAAAAAGAAAAGAGGTATCCATGGACACCTTTGATGTTCCAGCGCCACCAAACCTAGGCGTAGCAGCACAAGATAGGGGAAACAAACAGAACAGTTGAAAGTAGTGCCTAAACGGAAGAAATATTAAAAACCTTATGAGGAAAATAAAAGAAAAATGAAAGAAAAATAAATAAATAAAAATAATAGTATTAACTTCCAACGGAAGTCAATCTCTAAGGGAGAGATGTGACGAGATTCATTGACACCCCTGGGGGATTGGAAGAATGTACTAGCCGAACTCTTATAAAAAGTAGTGTATTGATTCAAACAACAGGTCGATAGGAGTCGTTTGAGAGGACGTTCTGGAGTTTCGCGAGTACGTCGTGAGAACACATTGTTTTTACCTCCGCATCGTTAATCATATATATCCAACGTTTGTTCGAGAATATAAAACTATGTGTGTGAGACAGAGAGAGAGAGAGAGTGATGTCTAAATAGCACTCGCTCACTCTCTCTCTCTCTCTCTCTCTCTCACACACACACACACATACACACACACACACGTGCACACCCATGCACACGCACATATACGCGCGCGCATCCATTTCATATACACGTACATACATCTTTCACTTTCTCCTCTCTTTCACTTTAAAACAAAAGTAAATAAATAAAAAAAGTTTTCTACGGAAATTAACGAAAAAAGAACCAGCCTGTTCATTTTGGCATTTTTGAAGGTCCAACCCAAAGAATGCCGATAGTTTTTTTTTACAAGCTTTTACTTATACGATTTTTTCATTTCATGTTTATTTCATTAACTGTTTGCAATATTCTCTCTCTCTCTCTCTCTCTCACACACACACACACACACACACACACACACACACATACACACACACTGCCTTTGTACTATAAAGACACACACACACACACACTCCCGGTTTGACTAGCTGAATACCGCCCGGTGGGCGGTCTTTCTGCTAGTATTTCTAATGGAACTTTTCTTTACATAACTAACAGACATGCCTGGTGGGTAACAGTACTATAAGGCAATGGTCTGCGCTGTGAATGAGTTGTTATAATCCATCACTGAGTAAAACTTATCTCTTTCTCTTCTTTGCTTTCTCCCTTCCCCTCCCCTATCTCTCTCTTTCTTTCCTCTTTCTCCTTCTCCACCTCTCTCTTTCTCTCTCTTTTTCTATCCATCTGTTTATCTCTCTGTCTGTCTACTTATATACCTGTAGTAGCAGCAATAACTTACTTTTCAAAATCTCAGGTCATCGATTTAGATTAACTCTAGGTTATCTCTGACCCAGTGCATATTTAATCAAAAGCCTCTCACTGAGGATCATACCGTCAAATTTTTAAGCCCAATGTATCTTACGGCACATTGTCCAATATCCAATGTATCTTTTTAGAAGCGAGTAGAGTAGGATTCGAGAGTGATTTAGCTACCATTTCTTGGCAGTAAAGCGATCACACAGAGCTCCTTTAATGAGCAACTAACAAGTCTTAAATCAGAGCTTTAGTGGCGTTTCTCTGCAATTTTAATTGAAATTACTGGACAATAAACTAAAAAATCTAAGGCTCACTGAGGGTTAGCTTATATCAAGCATTAAAAGCGGCATTTACATGAAACAATGAGTAATGAACTGTATGTGCAATATTTTGCTTCTTAAACAAGTCTTATACCTGTAAATTAATTAATTTTTTCTTCGAATGGTTTAGTCATGAGAAAGAATATGTACATTATTTTACCTACTCAGGCAAGATGGAAGACATTCTCTCATCTTGCCTGAATAATTACAATAATGTACCAGTCCAACACTAGATTGAATTAATACACACATACCTGTATATACATATACATACATACATATATATATATATATATATATATATATATATATATATATATATATATATATATACGACGGGCTTCTTTCAGTTTCCGTCGACCAAATCCACTCACAATGCTTTGGTCGGCCCGAGGCTATAGAAGAAGACACTTGCCCAAGGTGCCATGCAGTGGGACTGAACCCGGAGCCATGTTGTTGGTAAGCAGGCTACTTACCACCCAGCTACTCCTGCGCCTGTGTAAGTTATACTTAAACACCAACATTCACCAACAGTATATCAGATATGTTTAAACGTTAACAGCATGTCAGGTATGTTTAATTAATTATATATCAAATATGTTGAAACACCAACAGCATGCGTGTTATATTTAAATAACACTAACTAAATTATGCTTAAACAATATATATCAGTTATTCTCGTGACATTTGTTACTTAACTATTCTCTCATTATCCAAATGAAACGATCTGTGCGTTGATATCTGCTCATGCTATATTTTGAAAAAAAAAAAAGAAGAAAGCTCTATTTTGATATGGCCGTTACATATTCAATTCCTCATAATTATCTTTAATTTTGCCACAGTCATCTTTAGTTTGAGATCAATTGTACAAATATTCAGCATACATCCCTGTTTGCTTCTCTTGTTTGGAAGGAAAATTGAGACCTTCTATCCGGAGTATTGTCTGAAGAATATCAAATATTCTTACTTTTAGCTGGCCTAAAATATTAGATAACATTGTCAAATTCCACCAACATTCTTTTTACTGTTAGGTTTATTTATACACGCCAATAACTTAATATTTATTACAATGTGTCATTAATTAATTTAAAATTTACATTGTCTACGGCAAGCTAAACAAGTTTATTTACATCACAGAAACAAATTTCATACTTGCTCTAAGGCTATAATTACAGTGACTGAATTTAGCGGTACTCAAGGCTAGCAGATTTGGTTGAGGAAGGTGGAAAAAACAGAGAACTACTGGATCTTCGGGTAAGCATACATAAACGCATTTGAAAACATACTATAATTCCAGACGAGATGAAGTATGGAATACAAAAGAAAATCAAGGATATTAAAATTGCTTCGTTTGGAGTTTTTTGTATAAAGATAAGATCACTTTGCCTTCTTATTACCTACAATCCTTGTATGACATGGCAGACCAAAAGTGATGTAGTTGTTTGGAAGAAGAAGAAGAAGAAGAAGAAGAAGAAGAAGAAGAAGAAGAAGAAGAAGAAGAAGAAGAAGAAGAAGCTTTCCCTTGTAGTCAGAAAAACTCATAAAAATAAGAATTAGGAATATTAATACTGTCGTCGTTATTGTTACTGTTGTACTTATTTGCCTTGTATTTGTGAATGTTCTTTTAATAAAGTTGCTTAGAAACTCATCTTAAAAAAAGAATGGCAGTATATTATAATAAAACAATTGAAACAGTTTCCTCGGGTTAGTTACTTTCACAGTGATTTATTTTATTAATGTCTTGCTATTATTAAAAATATCTGACTTCAACTTTTTCAATCTTTTATTTCAAAGCGTTTCTACTTTCTTTCCCTCAAGTGCCTTGTCTGTGTATATGAATATATATGTGTATATATGTACACGCACACACACATCAAAAACTAAATATGCATATACTTATATATATACACGTTTATATATATATATATATATATATATATATATATATATATATATATATATGAGTGTGTGCATATATATTTACATGCAGATACATACATACATACTTACATACATACATACATATGCATGAATATCTTTAGAAACGTGAAATTAGTTCTACTTGCGACGTGTTTGGTAATGTTGATCAACGATAGTTACATACACAGCTACAGACTCTCTTATAACACACTTAAAATTACAGCTGTATAGATTCTTTAAAGTAAAATAATTCTCCTAACATATTTTAAGCAAATAGTAATCTGGTACTAAACACAATATCGTAGGATGATATCCCTGAAGAATTAGACTTAGGCGGTCTTATATATAAATAATAATATGTAAATATTAGGTTTTTAATCATGTAATTCGCGTCTTCATATCTTTGATATTTCTCTCTTTCTCTTCACCTCTGACCTCTACTAACTGTCTTTCTATCTCTCTCTCTTAATGTAACTGCACCCCTGCCCATCTCTCTTTATCTGCCTTTCTTGGGCCTCACCACTAGAACATTACCCTCTGCTAAATATTGTTGCCTAAACATATCTTTTTCTTTTTATCTTTCCTTTTCCATCCCACAGCACCTCGTTAATACTTCTCTCTCCCTCTTTTCTCTCGCTCTTCACTTCTCCCTTCAACTATCCACGTGACGCATTTGGCTTTATTATACATCTTTCTCTACTTCAATTTCTTTATTGCCCACAAGGGGCTAAACATAGAGGGGACAAACAAAGGGGTTAAGTCGATTACATCGACTCCAGTGCGTAACTGGTACTTAATTTATCGACTCCGAAAGGATGAAGGGCAAAGTCGACCTCAGCGGAATTTCTTTCTCTACTTCTTCCTCACTTTTTCTTTTCTACCCACACTCCTCACCTCCATCTTACTCTTACGCACACACCCTTTTACTCCACTTCTCACTCACTCCACCTCCCCCTTTCTAACTAACTAAAGTATAACGGGCGGACGAACAAGCAGATTATTATAAAGATGACTTTGTACGTACATCAAAACTATATTTAGAGGTAAATGTTAACTGTACACAAGAATATAAGATTCAGTTATCTATTTATCTCGCTGAAACTTCTTAAATACTATGGCTTTACCTTGAAATAATACGTAATTATTTAGTGTTGACTACATGAAAAAAAAATAGAATACATTTTATACAATATATATTATAGAATGTTCAAGTTCAATAAAAATTGTGTGATATATATTTAGGTTAATACTAAGGTACTAGGACAGTTGTTAGAATAGAAGTCTACAGTCGATTGTTTTGAATATTTATAATATCATTTATAAATATTTTATCGATTACACAAAAACTAAATATCTATGTGATCAAGGTAGAATCTTAAATTTGTATGTGAACCAAGATTCTGCCAAATATCTCTCAAACCAGGACCTACCGTCTTGAAAAAATGAAAAAGAAGAAAGCTGGTGAACTGGCGAATGCAGCCCGAGATGTATTATTCCTAAAAAGGGAGAGAAAGAAAATTGTGTGGGCATAACTTGAACGAGTTTTTATCATGGCCACTGAGTTAGGCCTAAACAATTGCACAAAACAACTCAAAAGACCATTTATCTCTGCAAGATGTGGTATCACGTACATTAGATTAAATGTTATAACATATAACTCTCTCAATATCATCAGTTCTATGATTATAGAGCAAAATTAAAACTAAACTCATCCAAAATGTTAAAGAAACACTGTGTAAATACTAATATTAACGCAATACAAAATACTGAACTAGATAACGGTCAGGGTTATAATGATATATATATATGATCTGAAATTAGTTTTTCTTTGGGGCTGGCCAGATTGGAGCAATCTCGAGTATAACCAGCTGTTGTTATCTATTTTTTGTATCACCTAATTGTCTGGATGTTCTTGTCCCATTTTGTATTATATATATATATATATATATAT
>NC_068991.1:35851413-35851979 GCF_001194135.2 Octopus bimaculoides | reverse complement strand
TATATATATATATATTGGTGCTGCCCCAGCAGTGCCACGGCCCTAAGGCTGAAACATATGAAAAGTAAAAGTGTAAAAGAATATATATATAGCCACACACATACATACATACACATGAAAACACACTCACAAATACACTTATGTATAAATATACATATACTTAAATACACCTATATACACATAATATATGCATATATACACACACACATATATATATATATATGTGTGTGTGTGTGTGTGTGTGTGTGTGTGTGTGTGTGTGTGTATGTATGCATTTATGCATGTATGAAGAAAAGAGTTCATTCCCCTGTTGGAAAGAATATAGGAGATTTGGTATTGTGGGATTGAAAACGTACTTGAGTCTTAAAACAAAGTAGTTTTAGATTTTTTAGCAAATTTATTAAATACCATACCGATTTGTTTTTCTTTCTCGGTGGTAAAAATAAAATTGATTATGCGTTGAAGAGATTTGAAGGTACAGGAGAAAATTCAGAAAAGCATCCTTAAAAATTCAAATGTTCATACAATTTCCTATATTCAATAAATGTTATTGGGGTAGACGATAA
>NC_068991.1:35845862-35850320 GCF_001194135.2 Octopus bimaculoides | reverse complement strand
GTGTGTGTGTGTGTGTGTGTGTGTGTGTGTGTGTGTGTGTGTGATGGACAGCAGAAACGCTGCATGAACAACTGTCGTCATCTTCACAATACCCCTCCCTCTTTAATGCTATGAATTCCTCACATGCACCTCCCCTTTCCTTTCCTCAGCATTCTAAAAGTTGCATTTGTGTGTGTGTGTGTTGGTGTGTGTATACGTATGCATGTGTCTGTGTATTTACATACATATATGTATGCAGCATCCAAAACAGATGACCCGATGACCCAGATGTTGCTCTTTAAAAAAATAATTTAAAAATTTGTAACTGAGATTGAAGATCCCAATTAGATACAATGAAGTTTTAAAAGAGTAAGACAGGAAAAAAGGGGGGAAAAAAACGATTTTTTTTACAATTTCTGTCGTAGTGCATGAAGGAGGATTCTTCGTCGCGGGCTTTGACGGTGTGAGCTTGGAATGTTTTAAGCTGAAATCGCTTTGTAGATATAGATTTTTAAGTTATAGATTTAAGTTCTCATTGGTTATTAATTTGATGACGTTCCTCATGTTATTCCGGCTTCAATATATCTCTTGTTTTTCATATGTTCTCGTCAAATATTTTAATTTTGGCAGTAGTCCAGCGTTCTGCTTAGTTGACTTCCCCATAACCTCATTTGTTTATCGACTGTATTGATCGCGTGTTTTTGACCAGTCGAGATGCAGTGCTCTGGTTGACTGGTTTTCTTATTTCTTTATTTGGTTGACTGCTTTTCTACATATGTCATTTGTCAGTTACAAGTCTTGGTAACCTGTTTTTGTCTGACGGTCATCCAGCTTTCCGCTTGGCTGATTCCCTTAAGAAGTCACTTGTCTCGGTCAGCTGAATGCTTGTTTTTGATGGGTAATTTGATGTTAGTAAGTAGCCTTTTTAGAAAGTTGGGTTTCTTTTACATTTAGCAATTTTGTTTTACCAGTGCTTTTTCATTCGTAGGTCGTCCATCAAAACGGATATCCATCCATATTCCATGGATTGTGTCTTGATACATAAGGTAATGTGTTAAGTGTATCAGGGTGTTTTCTTGTTTCTCGTAATTTTTGGATGCCTATCGATTTTACACGTTCTATTCCTTTATTGATTAAACTGACAGGGTATTTTCTTTCAAGTAATATATTTTTATTAAGTAATATATTTTCAAGTAATATATTTTCTGCGAGCTGACAGAATCGTTACATGCCTGGTAAAATGCTAAGCGGCATTTCGTATGTCTTTATATTCTGAGTTCAAATTCCGCCGAGCTCGACTTTGCCTTCATTCTTTTCGGAGTGAATGAAATAAGTACCATTTGAAGGTTGGGGGTCGATGTAATCAACCTACCCCTTCCCCAACATTGTGACCTTGTGCCAAATTTTGAAATCAATACATTCTTAAGTTCTTGGGGTCGTTTTTGTTTTCCGGTTTTCGGGATTGGATATGACTGTGCAAATTCTACTTGCCAGATTAAAAGGTATTATAGATTTTTCTATGCTATGGATGGAAGGAAAAAATAGAAGATATTGTTTTGAGTTTGTTGGTTTAAAGTAGATGTCGGTTTCAATGATAATATCTGTTCTTGTGATTAAGATGTTAAAAAATGGTTGCTCTTTTGGCTTTATTCCATCGTGAATTGGATACAGTGCTTTATGTTATTAAGTCTTTAAACTCCAAGAGTTGGTCCAGATTATGCAACCACAAAATGAAAGAATCATCCAGGTAGTGTATTCAGTTGGCAAGTAAGTACTTATAGAAGTTATCACCAAATTTCAGTCTGGTGTATTCGTATATTTGGTCTTCCAAGTATGCCAGGTCAAGGTTAGCAAAGCTGCCTTCATCCCCACCGCAGTCATAGATACTTGTCTTTGAAGCTGAAAAGGTTATTTAATACTTCAATGATAAATCCTTTCCCAATTCGTTCAGATATGCCATTTAGAAATTTTACCAGCCAGAATTTATTACATAGAA
The DNA here is from genome assembly GCF_001194135.2 of Octopus bimaculoides. Taxonomy (NCBI): domain Eukaryota; kingdom Metazoa; phylum Mollusca; class Cephalopoda; order Octopoda; family Octopodidae; genus Octopus; species Octopus bimaculoides. The sequence continues at coordinate 35,848,345 of NC_068991.1, read as the reverse complement.
TGACACAAAAAGAGTATCCATGCTGGTTTTGCTCATATGAAGTTCGGTATATGTTTAAGAATTGGTTTTAGAAGTACGTCAGTAAAGTTACTGAGTCTGTTTCACAGGACGAGCTTGCCATAATTGGTTTCAATTTGAGGTCTATGGGATGTAGCACATGAGGTTGATCTACTACAAGCTTCATTTATGACATCACTTTTCTGGATTTTCGCAAGTCCGTAAAAGTTGGTGGTTTTGCAGTCTTGTTAAGTATTTTTCTTCTCCGTCAAATCTTTTTGGAACAGTTGGGTGAGAGTAGAGAACTCCTTCATTATTTTGGATTGTTGGTAATTGTTAATCTTTTTTTATATAAGTGCTGTCACGAAGAAGAGTTAGTGTAGTGTTTATTCCGAGTCCTCAATGACTATAGTACTACATTTATCAGTTTCTTTAACAGCTATATTTTGATCATCCTCGAGATCATTAATGATTTTTTATTTTTCTCGGCTTGTATTTGGTTTAAATTTCGAATGTGGAAGAGAAAATGAAAACATTAATTTACAGTAACTTTCCCATGTAAAGAAAACTTTACTCCAAATATGGACCAAAACTGCACAAGTCAGAAATTCGCTTTCTGAAACATGATCAAGAATAACAACTCAGCAGAGATTTATGAAAGTCGTTCTTGAGGGATTCGATTTCAGCAGCTGAAAAAAGAATTTGATCACATAATGAGCTTAATGATGGAGATTTTAATTCTATACTATCTAAAATAACATTCATTGTTTCTTTAAAACATATACACACTCGGTACATTACATGATAGCATGAAAACGCGAAAGGAATTTTCAAATCAACCTGTATTTTTGTATCTCTCTCGCGCTCCCTCTCTCTCTCTCTCTCTCTCTCTCTTTCTCTTTCTCTCTCTCTCTCTCTCTCTCTCTCTCTCTCTCTCGCACGAGCTTCCATTACTCTTTCCCTTGCTACCTTTCCTTTCTCCTCTCCACTTCTCTCTCCCCTCTTCCCTCAACGTTTTTCTTTCCTCTTCCTTTCTCTTTCTCTCTTCTCCTCTCATCCTTCTACGACTATTTCTCCTTCTTTACTCCCTCTCTCTCCTGCCCTCACTGAATCGCATTTTATCTCCTTAAGTTCCCTTTTCACTATTTTTCTGTTTTTACATTTCGTTTTGCATTCAGTCATTCTTCAGCAAACAGTTTTCTATTAATGTTTCATCCATTCCTATGACATTCTAATTCTTTATCCTTATAAATTTCTGTCTCTCTCTCCCTTTCTTTCTCTCTCTCACTTTCTCCCTCACTCTCTCTCTCTCTTTCTCTGTCTCTCTCTCTGTCTCTCTCTGTCTGTCTGTCTCTCTCTCTCTCTCTGTTTTACCTATGTAAAAACCAACTCTCACGTATGCACACACGTGCATACATATAAACACATGTACACACATGTACACACACACGTGCAAACATGTACACACACATGCACATACACAGGCACACACATGCCCACATGCATGCACACACACATACACACGCGCACACACACACATGCACTAACTTCGCACTAATTGTTTCCATATTTCTTAACTGCCAATTCCCGTCCACAATACTGTAATTTTCCCAAATTTAATTTAATTTGATTTCACTTTACAGGGGAATACTACAAATTAGAAGAAAGACGGTAAGAAAGAATAAGACAAATGAGGATAAAGGAATAGGCTGTGTACTAAGAAGCTTCCTTCCTAACCACATGGTTTCGAGTTCAGTCGCACTGCGTCGCACCTCTTCTGGGGTGTACGGTTATCTTCTTTTTCTCGTTTTTTCTTTTTTTTTGTTAAGAGACTGAAAATTGATAGCCATCCATTGTCACACAGTTCAACCAGAAAACTTTTTCTTCCTCAGATAATTCAGGTAACTCCAGCAAATCAAGGAAAGCTAGAAGCGCTTTCCTTCTTTTCAATTCGAACTCTCCATTCATCTCTTTGATTGGTAAAAAGGATATGTATGTGTTATCAAAGCTGTTGTTGTTGTCATCGTCATCTATGTCGTATTTTCCTCCAAACGATGTTAGTTTCTATCAAAAAAGTATTATTTGTTCATTGCTATATTTCGGGACGGTCATTTCTTTTTCTTGCCAAATAAGCACACGCACTACATATTCGTTTTTCAATTGTTTATTATTGTTCTTATTTTATTTTATGATAAAATAAGAACAATAATAAACGAGTCCCGAAATACAATATCTGTTTCAGCACATGATTTCACATCAGGTATCTTGCAAAATAAATTCATAAACGTATTATTTGTTTCTCTTTCTGAAATATATTCCACAGGTATTTAGAATATTTCCTTTATGTCTTTAATATATATGTTTGTTTTGACTCCAAATTTGAGGTGGGGTTTTGTTTTAATAATATTGTGGCCACTTTTACTACGAGAGATAGGAAATAAATGTGATGATGATGATGATGATGATGATGATGATGATGATGATGA
>NC_068991.1:35845134-35845839 GCF_001194135.2 Octopus bimaculoides | reverse complement strand
GAGGAGGAGGAGGAGGAGGAGGGTGATGATGACATAAGCACAAACACAAAGTTTGATATCTGAGGAGAAAGTGTTAGCGATTAAATCGACCCCGGCACTTGACTGTTATCATATTTATCGAACCCGGGGGAATAAAGACAAAATTGGCCTGAGTAGAATTTGAACTGAGAACATAAAGACCTGAAAGAACGCTGCGAGGAATTTTTTCCGATGCTTCTTGCCAATTCAACACATCTTTTAATTGTTTCTAACATCAGCCCAAGGCATGGAATTTTGGTGGGAATTGTTTTTAGTCATAATAACGGCAAAATTGGTGTCGGCACTCTGTGTTAGATATGAATGATACTTTGGGAGGAAAGGCTAAGGTAAAAAGAAAAGGTAAGTAAGATCTGCGTAAGAGTAAACATTGTTGGAGGCAACAATAAGCAGATCGCTGTTGTATAAGAATACGAGTGGTAGAGAACAAAATCGAATCTTGGGGCACATCGAATGCCAGTCACGGTTAAAATGGGGGTCAAGTGATGTAGAATACATGGAGCCCATGCACACCAAATCGCTCCACCAAATTACCCACGACCGAGTAATATAGGAGAGTAGGTACCTGGCTTAACTGAAGCCACGCTAAAGGTCAATGAAGAAAGAGAAGACACAGCGCGTAAGAGAGAGAGAGAGAGAGAGGGAGAGAGAGAGAGAGAGAGAGAGAGA
>NC_068991.1:35838250-35845124 GCF_001194135.2 Octopus bimaculoides | reverse complement strand
GAGAGAGAGAGAGAGAGAGAGAGAGAGAGAGAGAGAGAGAGATTTAAATTATTGAAGAAAGCTGTTAATAGAAACATTTGAAATGGAAGTGATAAGAAGATACTTGGCAGGTTCAGAGAGGACACTATAGAGTGTTTCCAAAGATAAGAATACATCCCTGTAGAGTCTGAATGATTGAAAAGTTTGAGAAGGAAAGATCCGCTGTGCATTGATTGTCAGGTGTGATGGGCTTGTTTAAAGCGAGCGAATGTGCGTTTGTATTTGGCCTATATTCTCATAGGCGAAACAGAAAGGAGTTGTCCTGGAGGAGATTTATCTGATGTGTGCAGAGTAAATTTAATGACAGAAAGAGAGGGAGAGCGACAGCGAGAGGGATGGATAAATAGATAGAAAGATACATACATACATACATACATACATACATACATACATACATACATACATAGTAGGTAGATAGGGAGATAGTAGACAGGCAGGCAGGCAGACAGACAGACAGACAGACAGACAGACAGACTGGCAGACAAAGTGAGAATAGAAAGAGATAGGTAAAAGGGAGAGAATCGTAGCTAGCTGCGTCAATATATGACTATCCGTAAACGTATATTCAACATATAGTATCCATTAGTCACTGACCATAACACTGAACTTGTGATCTCTTCTAGCTGTGAACGGTTGATGAAGTGATATCTTTATGCAACTGGAAGAAGCGTAGGAGTTGAAAAGGAAAAAAAAACTGACAAGTAATTTGTTATCTTACATTTGTGATTTCAAAAACTCCATTACTTCACGAGTAGTGGACCAGAACCAATTCCATTTTATCAACCTCGAGAGATTCTAAAATCGACAAGATTGCTAGAAATTCGATAACCCAGTGACGTTTTCTGTGGTGTAATGAGGACGAAAACAAGCAATGCATGTAAGTATATGTGTTCTTGCACGGCACTACTATATAATGTTGCAATGCGGCAAAATTTACAGTCTTTCTCTTTCTTTCCCATTTTTTCTTTTTCCCCTTTTCTCTTACTATTTTTCTTTTACTCGCTTTATCATTTTCCTCCATATACATAAGTATATAATCAGAAGTTTGTTACAGTGATTACTTGGCCATTTGTTTAAGCTGATTGACGATTCCATCATTTTTCCAGATATGTAATTTGAAATGGTCCAGAGGAATTCATGGTAATTCTTTTTACACACAAAACTGAATCTTTAAATAACTACTAGCTCAAACATTCTTTTTCTTTTAATTCTAAACTTCTTGGCATTGTCTTCACGGTCTATAAATTTTATCAGTTTATTGCCAGATACAAAGAATTTAGTTGTTAGTATATATAATGCATAGAAATAAAAAATATTCATTTTTATCGTCGGCAAGAGCTATAAGTTCAATTGCTTCGGCTTGTCTTAAAAAGAGGTAGCCACTAACCATTGGATCAACCATATTCTTTTACTCAGAAAATTTCGTACTTCGTTTATCGAACTGGTCTGCATAGAATTACATATCCTATCTTGAAACAAAACAATAGACTGACATAAGAAAGGAAATACTCATTGGGTTCCCTACTTCAATAACACTTGCCCAGTAACCGTTACCCAATAATTACTACTCTGTATTCACTCGTTCAATATTCATCTGACTAAGAAGGCGGCGAGCTGGCACAAACGTTAACACGCTGGGTGAAATGCTTAGCGGTATTTCGTCTGTTTTTACGTCCTGAGTTCAAATTCTGCCGAGGTCGACTTTGCCTTTTATCTTTTCGGGGTCGATAAATTAAGTACCAGTTGCGTACTGGGGTCGATCTAATCGACTGGCTCCCTCCCCAAACATTTCGGCCCTTGTGCCTAGAGTAGAAAAAAATATTCATCTGACTGAGATAGTGAGCTGGCAGAATTGTTACCGTGCAAGAAAAAAAATGCTTAGCAGCATTTCTTGATTTTACGTTCTAAGTTCAAATGCCGCCGAGTTCAAATTTGCCTTTCATCCTTTTTGGATTCGATAAAATAAGTACCAGCTGAGCACCTCCCTGAAATTGCTGGCCTTGTACCAAAATTTGAAACCAATATTCATCTAACTCATTAATTCGATACATGTAGCCAGTTTAACTACGTACGTACCTACATACATGCATACATACATACATACATACATACATACATACATACATACATACATACATACATACATTGTCTCCAATGTAAACAAAGCGAAAAATCAGCTGGAATAAATAACATTTTGGCCTAAAGAAACATGCATATTTGATTGTAGAAACGGGGAAAATCAGTCCTCCAGATTCAAAACCTGTGCATCAACGGTATCACTATCTCTCCTACCGCACACAAAGAATACTACAAGTACCAAGGCATTGATGAAAATATATCATACGAAGGTACTATGAATAAAGACAGAGTGATCCAAGAACATCACACCAGATTTAGAAAACTATGGTACTTGGAACTCTCCTTTTACAAGACAATATCGCACAATATATTTGCAGTACCAGTGCTGATTCCAACATTTGGAATACTTGACTGCTCTGCAGAGGAAATCCACTCCAGAGACGTTGAAACCCACTAGATAAACTCTAAATCGCCACAGAAATGGTAATATTGACAGATTCTACCTAAAAAGAGACAAAGTAGTTAGAGGCTTGAAGTCAGCGCAGGCAACCTTCGAATGTCGTGTAGTCTCTTTCAGATAGCGCTTTCTAAACAACAGCTGCAAATATAAATACATTAGTGCTGAAAAATGAACAATATCCTACATATCGGCAACGAACTTCTCAGGAACCACTCTCTTCCTGATGAACTCCCATACATCCTCCAAACAGCCGGACTAACATTCTTCAAAGAAGACCTGATTGTGAAACGCTCAGTATACAAAAAAAATACTATGCATGGTTGTTTCTCAAAGGCTTGAAGGAGACAGTAATATCGACATGAAGTGTAGCCTCTCTTGAACTCTTGACCACTACTTCACATCACACTTCGTAAGTTACGCATTTGCAATCCAAGGACGGGAGATTGCTACTAAATGTCCAATCAACAAAAGAGACAGTGAAGGCCTTGGAGCTCCAAGATACAGCCAAAAATGTAGATTATATCATATGCCTGTGGAAGATATCATACATTTGGTTAGCAGCTGCCGAAAAATGTTATCAACGTCCTACTTTCCTATGCGACATGACGTTGTCGCACCAAAAATATATAAATGCCTTTCGAAAAAAGACCGTCTTGGAATAAATATAGAGAATCCTCCTGTTATTGAATACATACACAAGCATTGACACAAGGAATACTGGTGGAACATTCCTATTAAAACATGTCAACGGTAAGGATAACAGGCGGAGTTGGGATAGACAAGAAAAAGTATGTACCGTAATAGATGTCAACTGTCATGCTGATGCGAATATCTCTTTGAGAATCAAAAAAGTTAACTATAGACATCTGTTTCGAAACCTCCAGCTTCTATATCCTATATTCAGATTGTTAATTTACATATATACTAATAATAATTGATGCACTTGATTTCGTGAGTGAATGCCTAAGAAACAATCTGGATAGGTTAGGCTTTCCAGAAAAAGAAATCATCCAGTTAACTCGCACATTACAAATACACTCTGTAGTGGAACACACTTTTCTCAAGCTTAGAATGTGACATTGTTTTTATCTACATTCCAACGACTGAACTTTGTATCATTGTGAGAAACGAGCTTATTCCTCAGAGGAAGGATTTAAATAATTAAAAACAGAGAACATATACATATATACGTGTGGGAGTGCATGGAGGTGCGCGGGGTGCGTGGGGATGCATGGGGATGCGTGGGGGTGCTTGTGGAGGTGTATAACAAATGTACATATATTTCATATATATTTGTGTGTATGTGCAAAAGTTGATCTTTGTCGAATGTATGAGAATGAGGGTACTCAATACATGCTTTAGTTCAAACTGGATATTTACCACACAATATGAGCGGAAATCTTGATTCGTGATGAAATGAATATCTAGTTTCAAAGAACTATACATAAATGGTAAACAGAACAGAGGCAGAAGATGGAATCCACGAGATTCTTTATTCAAATCCACTACAATTGTTTGGTGTCATTCCGCATCCGTACTTCACAAGTGAGATGCTGTGCAGTCAATTGTCTTGCATCGCCGGTGCAGATTGCGTCTCCTCAGGTGACATTTCAAACAAGTACCTCGCTCTTTCTTCTCTGCTTAAATACCCACTAAGATTAGCGGTGTAACACTATTTAATAGACTAATTTACATATTAAACACATTCCTGGCAACTAGTACGTAAATATTAATTGCTAGCAAAGACTTGGTAAATATTTCAAGGAACGGGCTGACTAAAGAAATTTATACAAAATAATATTCGGCTAAGCAATGTGAAATGTGAGCTTTCTGCCAAGTATCAAACTGTTGCATTTAAAAATGACAATGCTTTGGAATTATACCTTAATCTATTTCTTAGTCTGATCTTATGGCATATTTCACTGTCATTTATTTATTTATTTTACTCTTTAACAGTTTCCATAAACAAGTATGATATACGGTGTTATATATGAGTGTTATATGCGATGAATTGTGGATTCCCTTCAGCCTCAAGCAACTGATTAAATATGTTCCTTCTTCTTAAGGTTACAGAAGTAAAAGACATTGTTTTTTCTTTATTTTCTATTGCAGTAGCTATCTTCTACCGTGGCGGCATTTAATACAATGCCACCATAACTTAAGCAACAACCGAGTGGGCCTTTGAAATAACCGGAACCTAGCACACACACACACACACACACACACACACACACACACACACACACACACACACACACACACATACACACACCTCTATGCGTGTATCTATATGCTTGTATGTATTTGTATTCGTACTGTATTTTCTTATTTACTCAAATGACTCAATTTTTCGTGCCTATTCCGACACTTAAATATGAGTCTCAGCTCATATGTGAGTGCCGTTCTCAAATATGGAGGAAAACAATGTGGAAATACTTATACTAAAAACAAACAGCGTTAACAGTAATTTCGAAAATAGAATTTTCCAGCTGACTCCAAAATATATTAACAAAGTATGAGTTCTTTATATTAATTTCCATAAATGAATCTTTATGACTAATTCATTCAAATTTACCCGAATGTTTTGTTACCATAAAATATTAATATTTGAATTAATTTTTTAAATAATTAATTGAGAATTAATGTTTCCTTGTATTCAATATCAAGGTCATATTCCTATTCTTGTTTTATGTAATCATGGCGACTGTCTCACATTCATGTTTGATTTCTTTTATTCCGTAACACATCATCTTTTACGCAGAAAAAATCAATAGTACAGTGAAATTGTGATTCAATAATACGATCAGGAGGTTTTTCATAAGACACTGCTAACTAAATTTCAACATATAACTGTAGAAGCCTTCACGTGGACAGTGGAGAGCAGCAATGGTTGAATAAAGACTGATCGTTCCACTCACACTTCGTGAGTTAGAATCCAATAGCTAACAGCGCAATTTTCTTTGCGGAAGCTCTTAAAAACCCCTGGTCTAAGTTGTATCGGACAAGTGTCATTGTATCAACTGATTTAAGACAACGAACAGGAAAAATGCTCAGAGCGTTGGATAAAAATGCTTTGCAGTATTTGTCCCAGCTATTTGGATTCTAAGTTCGAAACACGATTACGCCAAATTTATCTTTCATCCTTTCTGAATCGATAAAATAAAATACCAGTCAAGTACTAAGATCGATGATATCGACTAATCTCTTCTCTTTAAAATAACTGGCCTTGTACCTAAATCAGAAACTATTGTATCAACTGTTATTCTACAAACTGTACAGCCTACTTGATAAGATATTAGTATTGTAGAATGAATACAGAAAGCATATCATTTATTTAACAGGTAATATTATCAAGCTAGCATAATATATTTCATTCATTTTATTTATCTATTTATATATATGATGTTTATATGGTTTCTAAATCGCCGTCCGTTCATCAGAGGTTTTCAACAAGCTAATTCATGATTTCATCCATTTTTGAGGGTGAGAGAGACAAAGGTGGGGTTCACACGGAGCAAAACAAGGGACTTCCTTGTTTTTAAGGTTTTCTAGGCAATATTTATAAATCACATATATAAATCGGTAAAGGATGCATAAATACAGGCACGAGCGCACATACAAAAATATCACACACTCACACACAAACACACAGACACATACATAAATGTGTGTGTGTGTGCTATGGTGCATATAGCCGAAAAGTCAAGAACTGAGCTTCGCAATGGCGAGGTCATTTCAGGCAACTTTCCTTTTCTGCAGCCTTTATGAAGAAATTGGATAGACGGAAACTCATCGGAAAGCTATTGGATAAACTATGCCTGTAATGTAAAGGTCTAGCCTTCTCTCACCGGATTACGCTGAAAATAATATGGCTGTGGAATACGCAGTCAATTACAATTGATCGAATAACTGAAAACTTAAGATCAGAAATTCCGACAATTCGGAAATACGTGGCTGAATTGTAAATCAATAACGCAGCCATTTTTACACCCTGACATCTATTTCGAATTTGTTGCCTTGTCTTTTCTCTAGTAATTCTTGATGGTACAGCTGAAACAAAAGCAAACTTTCGAAAGATAAAAATACGGTAGATGAACACATTTTTAGTACGGCAGTTTAATCAGTGTAGTTTAATATATATTCAAATTAGAGACTTCTGCAATCTGTCAGTGTCTGTATATATTTTGGCAATATGATGAGCACAGATTTTATTTTTAGTCCTGGTAAATCTCTTCTTGGTTTGTAAAAGTTGAGCGAGATGGCACTATACCAAACTCTGTGTGTGTGTGTGTGTGT